>NC_143046.1:56565000-56777500 GCF_057628025.1 Oncorhynchus mykiss | reverse complement strand
CTCCCCCTCCATCTCTCTCTATCCCCCTTCTCTCTCTCTCTCCCTCTCCTCCTCCACCTCTCTCTACCCCCCCTTCTCTCTCTCCCTCTCCTCCTCCATCTCTCTATCCCCTTTCTCTCTCCCTCTCCTCCATCTCTCTCTATCCCCTTTCTCTCTCCCTCTCCTTCTCCATCTCTCTCTATCCCCCCTTCTCTCTCCTCCATCTCTCTATCCCCCTTCTCTCTCTCCTCCTCCATCGCTCTCTATCCCCCTTCTCTCTCCTCCATCTCTCTCTATCCCCCCTTCTCTCTCTCCTCCATCTCTCTCTTTCCCCCCTTCTCTCTCTCCTCCTCCTCCATCTCTCTCTATCTCCCCTTCTCTCTCTCCTCCTCCTCCATCTCTCTCTATCCCCCCTTCTCTCTCTCCTCCTCCTCCATATCTCTCTATCCCCCTTCTCTCTCTGTCTCCCTCCTCCATCTCTCTCTAACCCCCCTTCTCTCTCTCCCTCTCCTCCTCCATCTCTCTACCCCCCTTCTCTCTCCCTCTCCTCCATTTCTCTCTATCCCCCTTCTCTCTCCCTCTCCTCCTCCATCTCTCTCTATCCCCCCTTCTCTCTCCTCCATCTCTCTATCCCCCCCTTCTCTCTTCTCCTCCTCCATCTCTCTCTATCCCCCCTTCTCTCTCCTCCATCTCTCTCTATCCCCCCCTTCTCTCTCTCCTCCATCTCTCTCTACCCCCCCCTTCTCTCTCTCCTCCATCTCTCTCTTCCGCCCCCTCTCTCTCCTCCATCTCTCTATTCCCCCCCTTCTCTCTCTCCTCCATCTCTCTCTATCCCCCCTTCTCTCTCTCCTCCATCTCTCTCTATCTCCCCTTCTCTCTCTCCTCCTCCTCCATCTCTCTCTATCCCCCCTTCTCTCTCTCCTCCTCCTCCATATCTCTCTATCCCCCTTCTCTCTCTGTCTCCCTCCTCCATCTCTCTCTACCCCCCTTCTCTCTCTCCCTCTCCTCCTCCATCTCTCTATCCCCCTTCTCTCCCTCTCCTCCATTTCTCTCTATCCCCCTTCTCTCTCCCACTCCTCCTCCATCTCTCTCTATCCCCCCTTCTCTCTCCTCCATCTCTCTATCCCCCCCTTCTCTCTCTCCTCCTCCATCTCTCTATCCCCCCTTCTCTCTCCTCCATCTCTCTCTATCCCCCCCTTCTCTCTCTCCTCCATCTCTCTCTATCCCCCCCTTCTCTCTCTCCTCCATCTCTCTCTTCCGCCCCCTCTCTCTCCTCCATCTCTCTATTTCCCCCCCTTCTCTCTCTCCTCCATCTCTCTCTATCCCCCCCTTCTCTCTCTCCTCCATCTCTCTCTATCCCCCCTTCTCTCTCTCCTCCATCTCTCTCTATCCCCCCTTCTCTCTCTTCCTCCTCCATCTCTCTCTATCCCCCCCTTCTCTCTCTCCTCCTCGATCTCTCTCTATCCCCCCTTCTCTCCCTCTCCCTCTCCATCTCTCTATCCCCCCCTTCTCTCTCTCCTCCATCTCCTCTCTCTCCTCCATCTCTCTCTATCCCCCCCTTCTCTCTCTCCTCCATCTCTCTCTTCCGCCCCCTCTCTCTCCTCCATCTCTCTATTTCCCCCCCTTCTCTCTCTCCTCCATCTCTCTCTATCCCCCCCTTCTCTCTCTCCTCCATCTCTCTCTATCCCCCCTTCTCTCTCTCCTCCATCTCTCTCTATCCCCCCTTCTCTCTCTCCTCCTCCATCTCTCTCTATCTCCCCCTTCTCTCTCTCCTCCATCTCTCTCTATCCCCCACTTCTCTCTCTCCTCCCCTTCTCTCTCTCCTCCATCTCTCTCTATCCCCCATTCTCTCCTCCTCCTTCCATCTCTCTCTATCCCCCTTCTCTCCCTCTCCTCCTCCATCTCTCTCTTTCCCCCCTTCTCTCTCTCCTCCATCTCTCTCTTTCCCCCCCTTCTCTCTCTCCTCCATCTCTCTCTATCCCCCCCCTTCTCTCTCTCCTCCATCTCTGTCTCTTCCCCCCTCTCTCTCCTCCATCTCTCTATTTCCCCCCCCCTTCTCTCTCTCCTCCATCTCTCTCTATCCCCCCCTTCTCTCTCTCCTCCATCTCTCTCTATCCCCCCTTCTCTCTCTCCTCCATCTCCTCGCTCTCCTCCATCTCTCTCTATCCCCCCTTCTCTCTCTCCTCCATCTCTCTATCCCCCCTTCTCTCTCTCCTCCTCCATCTCTCTCTATCCCCCCTTCTCTCTCTCCTCCTCGATCTCTCTCTATCCCCCTTCTCTCCCTCTCCTCCTCCATCTCTCTCTATCCCCCCTTCTCTCCCTCTCCATCTCTCTATCCCCCCTTCTCTCTCTCCTCCATCTCCTCTCTCTCCTCCATCTCTCTCTATCCCCCCTTCTCTCTCCTCCTCCATCTCTCTCTATCCCCCCTTCTCTCTCTCCTCCCCTTCTCTCTCTCCTCCATCTCTCTCTATCCCCCCTTCTCTCTCCTCCTCCTCCATCTCTCTCTATCCCCCCTTCTCTCCCTCTCCTCCTCCATCTCTCTCTTTCCCCCCTTCTCTCTCTCCTCCAATCTCTCTATCCCCCTTCTCTCTCTCCTCCCCTTCTCTCTCTCCTCCATCTCTCTCTATCCCCCCCTTCTCTCTCTCCTCCATCTCTCTCTATCCCCCCTCTCTCTCTCCTCCTCCTCCATCTATCTCTATCCCCCTTCTCTCTCCTCCTCCTCCATGGTCTCTCTATCCCCCCTTCTCTCTCTCCTCCTCCTCCATCTCTCTCTATCCCACCTTCTCTCTCTCCTCCTCCTCCATCTCTCTCTATCCCCCCTTCTCTCTCTCCTCCTCCTCCATCTCTCTCTATCCCCCCTTCTCTCTCTCCTCCTCCTCCATATCTCTCTATCCCCCCTTCTCTGTCTCTCTCCCCTCCTCCATCTCTCTCTACCCCCCCTTCTCTCTCTCCCTCTCCTCCTCCATCTCTCTATCCCCCTTCTCTCTCCCTCTCCTCCATTTCTCTCTATCCCCCATCTCTCTCCCTCTCCTCCTCCATCTCTCTCTATCCCCCCTTCTCTCTCCTCCATCTCTCTCTATCCCCCCCTTCTCTCTCTATCCCCCCTTCTCTCTCCTCCATCTCTCTCTATCCCCCCCCTTCTCTCTCTCCTCCATCTCTCTCTATCCCCCCCTTCTCTCTCTCCTCCATCTCTCTCTCCCCCCTTCTCTCTCTCCTCCATCTCTCTCTTTCCCCCCCTTCTCTCTCTCCTCCATCTCTCTCTATCCCCCCCTTCTCTCTCTCCTCCATCTCCTCTCTCTCCTCCATCTCTCTCTATCCCCCCCTTCTCTCTCTCCTCCCCTTCTCTCTCTCCTCCATCTCTCTCTATCCCCCCTTCTCTCTCTCCTCCTCCATCTCTCTCTATCCCCCCTTCTCTCCCTCTCCTCCTCCATCTCTCTCTATCCCCCCTTCTCTCTCTCCTCCTCCATCTCTCTCTATCCCCCCCTTCTCTCTCTCCTCCATCTCTCTCTTCCCCCCCTCTCTCTCTCTCCTCCATCTCTCTCTTTCCCCCCTTCTCTCTCTCCTCCATCTCTCTCTATCCCCCCCTTCTCTCTCTCCTCCATCTCTCTCTATCCCCCCTTCTCTCTCTCCTCCATCTCCTCTCTCTCCTCCATCTCTCTCTCCCCTTCTCTCTCTCCTCCCCTTCTCTCTCTCCTCCATCTCTCTCTATCCCCCCTTCTCTCTCTCCTCCTCCATCTCTCTCTATCCCCCCCTTCTCTCTCTCCTCCTCCATCTCTCTCTATCCCCCCTTCTCTCCCTCTCCTCCTCCATCTCTCTCTATTCCCCCTTCTCTCCCTCTCCATCTCTCTATCCCCCCTTCTCTCTCTCCTCCTCCATCTCTCTCTATCCCCCTTCTCCCTCCCTCTCCTCCTCCATCTCTCTATCCCCCCCTTCTCTCTCTCCTCCATCTCTCTCTTTCCCCCCCTTCTCTCTCTCCTCCATCTCTGTCTATCCCCCGTTCTCTCTCTCCTCCATCTCTCTCTTTCCCCCCTTCTCTCTCTCCTCCATCTCTCTCTATCCCCCCTTCTCTCTCTCTCTCTCCTCCCCTTCTCTCTCTCCTCCATCTCTCTCTATCCCCCCTTCTCTCTCTCCTCCATCTCTCTCTTTCCCTCCCTTCTCTTTCTCCTCCATCTCTCTCTTTCCCCCCTTCTCTCTCTCCTCCATCTCTCTCTTTCCCCCCCTTCTCTCTCTCCTCCATCTCTCTCTATCCCCCCCTTCTCTCTCTCCTCCATCTCTCTCTATCCCCCCCTTCTCTCTCTCCTCCATCTCCTCTCTCTCCTCCATCTCTCTCTATCCCCCCTTCTCTCTCTATCGCCCCTTCTCTCTCTCCTCCTCCATCTCTCTCTATCCCCCTTCTCTCTCTCCTCCTCCATCTCTCTCTATCCCCCCTTCTCTCTCTCCTCCATCTCCTCTCTCTCCTCCATCTCTCTCTATCCCCCCTTCTCTCTCTCCTCCATCTCTCTCTATCCCCCCCCTTCTCTCTCTCCTCCCCTTCTCTCTCTCTCCTCTCTCTCTCTCTCTCCTCCCCTTCTCTCTCTCCTCCATCTCTCTCTATCCCCCCCTTCTCTCTCTCCTCCATCTCTCTCTTTCCCCCCTTCTCTCTCTCCTCCATCTCTCTCTATCCCCCCCTTCTCTCTCTCCTCCATCTCTCTCTATCCCCCCCTTCTCTCTCTCCTCCATCTCCTCTCTCTCCTCCATCTCTCTCTATCCCCCTTCTCTCTCTATCCCCCCTTCTCTCTCTCCTCCTCCATCTCACTATCCCCCCTTCTCTCTCTCCTCCTCCATCTCTCTCAATCCCCCCCTTCTCTCCCCCCTTCTCTCCCTCTCCATCTCTCTATCCCCCCCTTCTCTCTCTCCTCCATCTCTCTATATCCCCCCCTTCTCTCTCTCCTCCCCTTATCTCTCTCCTCCATCTCTCTCTATCCCCCCTTCTCTCCCTCTCCTCCTCCATCTCTCTCAATCCCCCCTTCTCTCCCTCTCCTCCATCTCTCTCTATCCCCCCCTTCTCTCCCTCTCCTCCTCCATCTCTCTCTCTCCCCCTGATGCGATGCCAAACAAAGCTCTTGGCTCTCAGCTCCCCGTCATGATGTCACACTGTGTGATACAAACAACCCAGTCTGCCTGTCAGGTCCCGAGTCTACACTGCACCAGGCTGGTCCATCTGTCCATAAAGGCATCAGAAGTCGAACAACAAGTAACTCACAGCAGAATCGATGGCCTAGCAGGTAGCAGAGGTCCCATTCCAACAGCTGATGTATTCTTACTGTAAGAAGGCCTCTTGTTTACCTTCAAAACCTGAAGAACATGTATGAAGGTCGGCTGGTAAATATTGGCTTTATGTCTCGTTACTTTAAACCCTGACCAGTATGTGTCAGTGGAGGCTGCTGAGGGGAGGACGGCTCATAAATAAATGGCCGGAACGGAGCAAAGGGAATGGCATCACACACCTGGAAACCATCTGTTTGATGTATTTAATACTATTCCACTGATGCTGCTCCAGCCATTACCACTAGCCCGTTCTCCCCAATTAAGGTGCCACCAACCTCCTGTGGTATGTGTACGGCCTTAGGACACAGGCAACATAACATTTTATGCTGCAGCACTTAATGAATAAGTAACCGTGTGACTGAGCTGGGAATGAATCGATAGCAATGTTTCTGAGGTTGTCATCGTGTTGCCGATAAATATTTAATCACCATGTCATTTGACGAGGCAGGAAAACACAAACTCTCCGCAGTCGTTTTTAGAGTATCAGTTAAGAGGCTCGACTGAATAATTCACAGGGTCTCTCTCTCTCTCTCTCATAACTGGGGATGTGATAAGAGAGAAATCTGATTAAGGAAGAGTACCAGTGGGACTGTGTGTGTGCGCCTGTGTCTCACAGGTATCCCACTGTTGGCCGCTGATTGTAACCATGGAGACCGGTTAAGCCAATATCAAACTAATGTGAGCTTTTAAATTACAGAAAATAATCCCATGAGACCAGTTTTGCCAACAATCCAAGGAAAGTAGCTGTCGGCTGCTCCATTTGTCGCTAGAAGTTGCTAGATGACGTCATGACATAATAGTGACTTCATAATGACCATTTGCACATGGTATAAAAAATAAATTATACTTTTTTTTCTGCTTATGCTGTCCATCAGTCTCTCAAGCAATGAGAAGTTCTCCAAATCAAAACTAAATAGAATGTTTGAAGGAGAACAAAAAGGAACCCATTTTAATTAAATTCACTTCACTTCAGCAGAGAGAGGACTGAGAGGCTACAGCAGAGAGAGGACTGAGAGGCTACAGCAGAGAGAGGATTGAGAGGCTACAGCAGAGAGAGGACTGAGAGGCTACAGCAGAGAGAGGACTGAGAGGCTACAGCAGAGAGAGGACTGAGAGGCTACAGCAGAGAGAGGACTGAGAGGCTACATCAGAGAGAGGACTAAGAGGCTACAGCAGGGAGAGGACTGAGAGGCTACAGCAGAGAGAGGCGGGGAGAGAGTCTTTGGAAGGGGAGCAAGACCGCAGAACAGAGTAGCACAGCTGAGCTCAGCTGAACGGAAACACACACAAACAGGGAAGTTGCTAAATCATCCAATAGTCGCTGGGGAAGCCTTAAAAAGTAGCTACATTTGTCACTGTACTCTTTTACCAATAAGTCACTGGAGGGGTCTGAAAACGAAATCTAAACTAAATCTAGCAACAAAGTTGCTAATTTGGCAACATAGCTTAGAGACTGCCCTTACTAACACACATGTATACACACACACACATACAGACACAGAGAGAGGAGTGTGAGAGGAATGAGTATGACAACACACACACAAAAGCTCTGACAGTCTTAATGCAGAATCAGGCATCCCAAACCCTCTTTCTCTCTCTCCCTCTCTCTCCATCTCTCTAAATATCTGTCTCTCTTTCCTCCCTCCTTCAATCTGCCTTGTTGTTCTCCTGGCTCGTGTCCACCCCTCTATCTCACAATTAAGCCTTTCGTAGGCCTGCCAATACCACCACTATTAATATTTTACCCACAACAAGGTAGCAAAGTGGCTATTGAATTCCCATACTCTGCATGCACACACACACACACACACACACACACACATACACACACACTGCCTGTGAGGTGTTGTTTTTGGCCTGATCTGAGACAGCTATTAATAATGGCTTAGGCTTCTTAGTGTCATTGCTCTCAAGGCTGCCACTCGTTCCAGAGCGTGTCTGTGTGTGTGTGTCTGTCTGTGTGTGTGTGTCGGTCTGTGTGTGTGTTTCTGTTTGTGAGCGTCTGTGTGGCTGTGTGGTTAACACTTTGCTGGGTGATTGAAGTGACCGTGGAAGCCCCACAAAGGAGGGGAGGAGAGGGAGTGAAGTAGAAGATGGGCGGATTGGAGATAAACCTAATCGATGGACAAGGAGGACGAGGAGGAATCAATCGTATATTATGTTAAGACGATGAAATGTCATTCATTTGTTTTGTCCACAAAATAACCTCTCTTAAATGAAGCTGGTATCAACACATTTTAGCTTGAGGTTCTGCTAAATGATCTCCCAATGGTGTGCAATATTTTAGACAACATTTTCCACAGTGACAGATGGACCTCTCCATTTCTCCATTTCTTCATTCTTTCACATCGGTCTCTTCAGCGAGTACAGGTAGAGCTGCTAGCAGCCTGAGGTTCACAAACCAGCACTTTATCTTTCCTTCAAGGGACTTCCTTTTAAGTATGCCTAGAGATAAGAACACACATCATTTAATTTCCTTTACTGATATAAAATATCTCCCCCCCGCAATCTGGAGGTGAATGGAAGCATCCCTGCTGGGCTGATTCGATTAAGGTGAGCCGGAATGTACCAAAACCCAAGCGGAGGAGGGGGGCAGCAAATCCGACGGCACACATCGCGGTATGGTCTAATATCTTGCCTGCTCTCACAGGTTTACAGGCAGCAGGGAAATGTGGAAATGTGTGCGTCTGTGTATGTTTGTCTGTATGTGTGTGGTAGGAAAAAGGCCACGGCAGCAGGAGTGAAGGTGACATTTTGTTTGTCTGGAAATGTCACCCTTTCTATTCCTCAGGATACCGTATGTACGTGTGTGTGAGTGTGTGTGCGCTCATAAAGTCCTACCTTGCCCAGTCCGGGGGTGTCTTTGATCTTGCTGGCAGCCCGTAACAGGCAAGGTGGGGCGGGGGGAGGGGCGGTCTGCAGGGTCCCACTGAAGTTGGTGGGGAACAGAGGGGGGTCACACACCACTGGGGGGGGCGCTGGGCGCTGCTTCTTCTTCTTCGATGACAGGTTCAACTTCTGAGCAGCTCTACAGAAGGAGAAAGAGGGGTGGGGGGTGGGGTTCAATTCCAATGTTAACCAATCATCCAACACATCTCGTTACTGTGTTCATCTACTGCTGATTGAAGCGAGTTGGGAGATAACGGAGAGAGAGGGCAACAGACCCACAGAGAGTAAGAGATGGAGAAGGAAGAGGGAAATATTTCCCCCCCACCTAAGAGCACACAGAGTGATCATGATGTGTAAGGCATTGTGAGAAATGTGTTCCCACTTAAAAATCCAGCTGTAGAGAGTGGTTAAGTGGACGCCTTCGATGGAAAAAAACCCACAGTGAAGATAGTTGTTCCATGCCATCATGGCGACGCTTCCTCCCCAACACCACCACAATTGCGGTAGCTCTGTGTGCCCTGTTCTAATTGCTCGTTCATGTTGCTAATTGGGGCTGGATTACGCGCCCAGCTCACCACATCAATAACGAACACACGCACACACACTTAAGCAGCGACATCTGTAACTGGGAGGGGAGCACCATTTCACTGTCCTCACAGTCTTCACAGTCTTCTCTTTCCACTCGCTCTTTTCTCTTCCCTGTCTCTTCTCTCCTTTCTCCTTTTAGTCTAAATTACACTATCGTGGCTAGGAAACGTGATGACATTGCTAAAGTTGTCAAATCATTTTTTGTAGGAAACAACTTCGTCATCCTGAGGACGTCGTCAAATGTACTTCAGACAGATCATAATGTTGTCAGCTAGCTAAAATCCGGTGCTCTCCTCTTCTCAATCGCAGCTAGCTAGCTGATGTTATACTACATCTAATGTTAATCTGACGACATCACAATAACCACGTTTCCTTCCACAGTTTTTAATGCGAGTAAAGACATACCATATAAAATCCTGACAGCTGTGATGGAATCGGGACGTTTTCATAAATGCCAACAGATCAGTTGTTCGTTTGACATGGTGGGATCTTTTGGTGTCTGTAAGATGAATTGTGTGAGAAATTGCGGTGGAAGCGTATCATCATATCAAAGTAAATTTAGAGTCACGCGATGACATCAGACAGTAGGTGTGTGGTCCTCTTAACTACGATTCGGGAAACCATGCAGTTTATAAAAGATGAAATAAGATGAAACCATGCAGTTTATTAGAGATGAAATACGATGAAACCATGCAGTTTATAAAAGATGAAATAAGATGAAACCATGCAGTTTATTAGAGATGAAATACGATGAAACCACGCAGTTTATAAAAGATGAAATAAGATGAAACCATGCAGTTTATTAGAGATGAAATACGATGAAACCATGCAGTTTATTAAAGATGAAATAAGATGAAACCATGCAGTTTATTAGAGATGAAATAAGATGAAACCATGCAGTTTATTAAAGATGAAATACGATGAAACCATGCAGTTTATTAAAGATGAAATAAGATGAAACCATGCAGTTTATTAAAGATGAAATAAGATGAAACCATGCAGTTTATTAGAGATGAAATACGATGAAACCATGCAGTTTATTAGAGATGAAATACGATGAAACCATGCAGTTTATAAAAGATGAAATTAGATGAAACCATGCAGTTTATTAAAGATGAAATAAGATGAAACCATGCAGTTTATTAAAGATGAAATAAGATGAAACCATGCAGTTTATTAGAGATGAAATACGATGAAACCATGCAGTTTATTAAAGATGAAATAAGATGAAACCATGCAGTTTATTAGAGATGAAATACGATGAAACCATGCAGTTTATAAAAGATGAAATTAGATGAAACCATGCAGTTTATAAAAGATGAAATTAGATGAAACCATGCAGTTTATAAAAGATGAAATTAGATGAAACCATCTAGTTTATAAAAGAGGAAATACGTTTTGAACTGGACTTCACAGGGTGGTGAAAGTGCGCCGTGATGAGCTTGATGCTCCTTTCCGATAAATGTTGAGGGTCTTATTCTGGTGACATGCTGATCGACGCTCGACTGCCGTTTGACAAATGAAAAGAAACGACACACAGTGGGGCTGTTACCTGGACACAGATTAAGCCTAAGAGGAGACAAACTGAATTCCTATCATGGAGGACTGGCTTGAATTCTGAGGATGACCACAATTTGATTTTCACCATGAGCAAAAGCTATTGATTTTCTACCCAAAGTTGCAAAGAAAATGTTGTGAACCATTTAATTAACAGAAGAGACCAGCAACATGGATAAAAGGGTGTGGTGACAGTAGCAGGAACAGCGGCATCTAGTGGGCAAAACGTGGTGCTTTCAAACTAATGTACAGCGCATTCGGAAAGTATTCAGATCCCTAGACTTTTTCCACATTTTGTTACGTTACAGCCTTATTCTAAAATGGATTAAATAGTTTGTTCACCTCATCAATCTACACATAATACGCATATTTACAAAGCAAAAAAAAGCAAAAACAGGATTTAGAAATGTTTTCAAATTTATATAAAATGAAAAAAAAAACGGAAATACCACATTTACCTAAGTATTCAGACCATTTCCTCAGTACTTTGTTGAAGCGATTGTGTGTGTGTTCCCATGTGCATATGCGTGCACAGGGGTCGCGAGCATTGAACCACTCCTTTTTGGGGGTTGCGGGTCAAAAAGTTTGAGAACCACTGCTCTATGGGACCTGATGTCACCGCCTTCACCATTAACACACATAGGACAGGGACAAATACAGACACGGTTACCGACACGGCCGCAAACATGGATATGATTGCAGTTACCAATGGTTACCGACATGATTATGATCACGGTTATGAACAGTTGCCAGTTACCAATGGTTACAGATAAAAAAATCATTTTCATGGCAGCCTGTCTTATCCACTCAATCTATCAATATCGCCCAAGGTGCTCTTTTCAACTTCGCCTTCCTTTATAAATCCCTCCCTACAACTCTCTCTGTTCTATTTCTCAAACGGCTCCCTCTCTCCCTCTACCTCTTCATCTCCAACTGATTGTGTTCTTTCTTTCTCTTTTGGGTGTGTGCTTTTACCCATCAGGACTAGGGGGTAAAATAAATAGTAACCCACTATGAATGTTACATATTTTTGGGCGGGATCTCTAAGCGATGTTATATCAACTTTTCATGTGTATCTGAGCTCTTGCCGTACTCGCAGGTAGAAATACAGCCGGGAGGACGTAGTATTGTGATAAAGTCGCTCTCACTACACTGGAAGGTAACAGGAAGATTACTTTTAGATCACAAAAACGTGTCAGAAGTTTATATACACCTCAGCCAACTACATTTAAACTCAAATTTTTCACAATTCCTTACATTTAATCATAGTAAAAATTCCTTGTCATAGGTCAGTTAGGATCACCACTTTATTTTAAGAATGTGAAATGTTAGAATAATACTAGAGATAATTAGCTTTTATTTCTTTCATCACATTCCCAGTGGGTCAGAAGTTTACATACACTCAATTAGTATTTGGTAGCATTGCCTTTAAATTGTTTAACTTGGGTCCAACATTTCGGGTAGCCTTCCACAAGCTTCCCACAATAAGTTGGGTGAATTTTGGCCCACTCCTCCTGACAGAGCTCGTGTAACTGAGTCAGGTTTGTAGGCCTACTAGCTCACACATGCTTTTTCAGTTCTGCCCACACATTTTCTATTGGATTGAGGTCAGGGCTTTGGGATGGCCACTCCAATACCATGACTCTGTTGTCCTTAAGCCATTTTGCCACAACTTTGGAAGTATGCTTGGGGTCATTGTCCATTTGGAAGACCCATTTGCAACCAAGCTTTAACTTTAACTGATGTCTTGAGATGTTGCTTGAATATATCCACATAATTTTCCGTCCTCATGATGCCATCAATTTTGTGAAGTGCACCAGTCCCTCCTGCAGCAAAGCACCCCCACAACATGATGCTGCCACCCCCGTGCTTCACGGTTGGGACGGTGTTCTTCGGCTTGCAAGCATCCCCCTTTATCCTCCAAACATAACGATGGTCATTATGGCCAAACAATTCTATTTTTGTTTCATCAGTCCAGAGGATATTTCTCCAAAAAGTACGATCTTTGTCCCCATGTGCAGTTGCAAACCGTAGTCTGGCTTTTTTTATGGCGGTTTTGGAGCAGTGGCTTCTTCCTTGCTGAGCGACCTTTCAGGTTATGTCGATATAGTACTCGTTTTACTGTGGATATAGATACTTTTGTACCTGTTTCCTCCAGCATCTTCACAAGGTCCTTTGCTGTTGTTCTGGGATTGATTTGCACTTTTCGCACCAAAGTGCATTAATCTCTAGGAGACAGAACGCATCTCCTTCTTGAGCGGTATGACGGCTGCGTGGTCCCATGGTGTTTATACATGCATACTATTGTTTGTACAGATGGATTTGGAACCTTCAGGCATTTGGAAATTACTCCCAAGGATGAACAAGACTTGTGGAGGTCTACAATTTTCTTTCTGAGGTCTTGGCTGATTTCTTTAGATTTTCCCATGATGTCAAGCAAAGAGGCACTGAGTTTGAAATTAGGCCTTGAAATACATCCACAGGTACACCTCAAATTGACTAAAATGATGTCAATTAGCCTATCAGAAGCTTCTAAAGCCATGACATCATTTTCTGGAATTTCCAAGCTGTTTAAAGGCACAGTCAACTTAGTGTATGTAAACTTCTAACCCACTGGAATTGTGATACAGTAAATTATAAGTGAAATAATCTGTGTGTAAACAATTGTTGGAAAAATTACTTGTGTCATGTACAAAGTAGATGTCCTAACCGACTTGCCAAAACTATAGTTTGTTAACAAGAAATTTGTGGAGTGGTTGAAAAATGAGTTTTAATGACTCCAACCTAAGTGTATGTAAACTTCCGACTTCAACTGTACATGTCAGATTTCAATACTGGCCGATATCATAACGCGGGAGTTTCTCTTTTTTTGAATCAATGAATCTGTAATTGAACATATTTCTCCTATTTTTCTGCCTCTTCAGTCCAGGGTGTTTTGCATGGTGCAAACATCAGACTCCACTCTGCAAGGCACACAATCTGCAGGTTGAACATGTTTAGATTGTAGACTCCTATATTGATAGTGCAGTTTGTTTAGGCAATTTACAGCTTACAGCTTTACAGCTAATTTTATAGCTACTTCGCATGCTGATGTTGACTTTGGTATTAGCAAGCAAGCCCATAGAGAGAGCTTTGCATTGTGGGTTATATAGGCGACTTTGAGCTGCATCATATTTCCACGATTTCCATGTATTTTCTAACAACAATTTGAATTGAGGTGTGTTTCCGTCTCTTCTTTAATTCACATAAAAGTAGTCCAATTCAATGTTGCGGACAATTTATGTTTGAGGCTTTACTGAGCCGGACAAACTTCTCTTTTTGACGAGAGCGCAAGCACTTCCTCAGTGTTTCCGGAGATCAAGTATGAAGACATTTGCGCAGTCTTGCACAAACTTTTTCCCCCTGGCACATTTTCTGGCTGGTGCTCGCATTGCCTTCATTATTGTTTTCCATCCAAATAAGAACTTTGGACATGTGTGCGTTCCTATCAAAGTAAATGCCTTATTTTCTGTATATCATGTTGTTGTTTCTACCGTATGTATGTATTTATGTTTGTATGGAGCATAATGTATTTACAGTTTTATTCACTCAAGTACTGGTGACAAATCATGCATTCCGATTCTTGCATAGATTGTAATGGACACATATGATGTGTGTAAAATACTCTTTGGAAGGTTGTACTGATTATGATGAGCTAATGCTAAGCTATTTGCCAGCTATGTTTGGTGTCATGTTTGTTGGATGTCACGCAAACGTCTGCCAGACCAACGATGTTATAACAAAACGAGGTGAAGGGATGGTTCACTCCTCTTTCAAGTAAACTTCTGGAAGTGAATGAAGGGAAGTGAATGATGGTAGACAACACCCCGTTCAACATGCACACTGCAAACAGACAAAACTCATCTTGTCTCCTCTTGTTATCGTTGGTGGACGTAAAAACACTAACATGGCGGCGCGCACTGTAATGGGTTAGGGTCGGTGGCAGGGAAGTCAGGTGCAGGAGAACAAACTTGGTATAAATGGAGTTGTTTAATAAGTGCTCATAAAACTCCAAAAACCAAAATATACAAAAAAATAACATAAGTGGGTACAAAACCCGTCGCACACCGACACATGACTTTCACAAACATACAATAAAACAATCTCCGACAAAACATGAGGGGAAACAGAGGGTTAAATACACAACATGTAATTGATGGGATTAGAACCAGGTGTGAAGGAAGACAAGACAAAACCAATGGAAAATGAAAAATGGATCAGCGATGGCTAGGAGGTCGGTGACGTCCGACCGCTGAACACCACCTGAACAAGGAGAGGGACCGACTTCGGAAGAAGTCGTGACACGCACAAACTACCCATTGTCTGATTATTTTTTTAGAAAGGGTTTTACTCAATTATTTCGATCAATGGTGAGCTCACCCATGATGTGATGAATTGTAAATAATAATTGCTATTAGCTAATTCATATTATGGTTTCTGTCAGCTGAGAGTTAGCTAAATATGACCGCTTGTGTTATGTCAATCTTTCCTCAGTTAACACTAGCCTACATTTTCCAGTTTGGATGATTGTGTAATGCTGTAGCTACTTCTGTGAATGTCTGAACATTGCATCCAAAAATAAACTGGTCACATTCAGGACATAACTTTGTAAGGACTGTGTTTGTGCAAAAGTGTGGCCAGCTCAAGCGCTGACTGTTGTGTCAATCGAAGCTGGACGTTCCAAATAGGCATTCTAATCACTGTAATCACTGTAGAATGATCACACCCATGTGATGGTACGTGTCAAATGGTTAACACGGTAGATTAAAGGAATGAGTGGTTTTGGGTGGATTATTTCATTAAGGCTTACTCAATCACCACCAATCACATGAGATCAGCCTGAGTCTGGGAGAGCACGCGCACACACACGCACGCACACACGCACGCACGCACGCACGCACACACACACACACACACACACACACACACACACACACACACACACACACACACACACACACTCACACTCACACTCACACTCACACACAAACTCACACACAAACTCAAAGATACCGACGGTCTGCTGTGTTAGTGTGACTTCAGAGAGATGCCTGTATGATGATGAAGAGGAGACGAAGACAACGACACTTCTCGAAGTAGACGAGACAATTAGACTGCTCTGTCTCTCACCCTCTCTCACCTCCCTCTGTCTCGCTCTCTCCCTCCATCGCTCCTCTCTCTCACAGTGCCTCGAGTGTGCGACCGACACAGTCATTTCAGAGAGCAGAGTAGAAAGTCCAACAGCACTGAAGTGACAGAGCTGTCATAGACAGTCTTTTATAATGTGAGTCTCTTTGCAAGTTTATTTTCACACGTGTGTGTAGGTATGTGTAAGAGTGTGTGAATGTTGTCTCAGTTATTATAATGAAGGTATGATGTTATTTTATCTGCAAGGGAGGAGAGGACGATATGTGTGTGTAGGTAGGTGTGTGTGTGTGTGTGTGTGTGTGTGTGTGTGTGTGTGTGTGTGTGTGTGTGTGTGTGTGTGTGTGTGTGTGTGTGTGTGTGTGTGTGTGTGTGTGTGTGTGTGTGTGTGTGTGTGTGTGTGTGTGTGTGTGTGTGTGTGTGTGTGTGTGTGTGTGTGTGTGTGTGTGTGTGCGTGTGCCTGTGTGTGAGAGTGCAGGTTACATGTGGTCATCAAACCGCACCACGAGAGGTGGGTGCTGGAATGTTTAGTCTGTTTCAGGGTTCATTCAGGACAGTTGCCACGGTAATTAAAAATATACTTTTTTTTGGAGCAAGTCTGTGTGTGTGTTAGTCCCTGAAGAGTTGACAGAGATCCAGGGAAGTTGTGTGAAGTGCAAAGTGAGATAATTATGGTGACACTCATTAATGAGTGAGAGACTTCTTCTTCTCTCACTCCCTCCTTCCTTTCCATCCCTCCCTTCCTCTCACTGACCAAACCTCCTTAATGATCTGGCAGTGTCTGACAGCCTGAAAAGTTTTCTGAAAGTGCACACACACACACAAATGCACATACACACTCACACAAACAAACGCACACGCACACACACCTCTCTGTCACATTACTCTGTGTGCACTGAAGCTAATTGTATCCTTGCTGTCCTATATACACTACCATTCAAAAGTTTGGGGTCACTTATAAATGTCCTTGTTTTCGAAAGAAAAGCACATTTTGTTGACCATTAAAATAACATCAAATTGATCAGAAATACAGTGTAGACATTGCTAATGTTGTAAGTTCCTCTTGCTGCTCCATAGGCAAGTACCATGGTCTTGTAGTGGATCCAAGCTTCGACAGGAAGCCAGTGGAGTGTGTGGAGGAGCAGACATGGGGGAACTTGGGAAGGTTGAACATCAGGCAGCCTGCAGCGTTAAGTTGCAGGGGTTTGCTGGCACAAGCGGGGAGCCCAGCCAACACCTAGTAGTAGTCCAGACGGGAGATGACACGTGTCTGGATTAGGACCTGCAATGCTTCCTGTGTGAGGTAGGGTGGTACTCTACAGATGTTGTAGAGCATGAACCTGCAGGAGCCAGTCACTGCTTTGATGCCTGCAGAAAACAACATGGTGTTGTCCAGGGTCACGCCAAGTTTCTTTGCACACCATGATGGAGAGGCCTTGGAGTGAAGGAAGAGCAGCTCTGTCTTGTCAAGGTTGAGCTTGAGGTGGTGGGCCCACCTCCAGCTGAGATATCTGCCAGGCATGCAGAGATGAGTGTCGCCACCTGGGTGTTAGACGGGGGAAAGGAGAGGAATAGTTGAGTGTCATCTGTATAACAGTTATAGGAGAGACCATGTGAGGATATGACGGAGCCTAGTGACTTGGTGTATAGAGAGAAGAAGAGAGGGTCTGGGGCACATCGAAGCAAGCAAGTGAGAGTACATGATGCAGACACAGATCCTCTCCACGTCACCTGGTAGGAGCGGCCTGCCAGATAGGATGCAATCCAAGAGTATGCAGAGCCTGAGACACCCAGCCCTGAGAGGGTGGAGAGTAGGATCTGATGGTTCACGGTGTCCAAGGCAAACGATAGATCTAGGAGGATGAGAACAGAGGAGAGAGAGTCAGCTTTGGCAGAGTGGAGAGCCTCCGTGACACAGAGAAGAGCAGTCTCGGTTGAGTGACCCATCTTGAAGCCTGACAGGTTAGGGTCAAGAAGATCGTTCTGAGAGAGATCTCGGTCTGAGACCGTATGTGTTTTGGAAAGAAAAGAAAGAAGGGATAACAGTCTATAATATTTGACGTCAGAGTGGAGCGACTCTGGACATTTTGAAGTCAGTGACAAGGGATGAGTTGATGACGGAAGTGAGGAATGGAAGGAGGTCTCCAGCGATGGTCTGAGGAATGGAGGAAGGGATTTGTCAAGCGGGCAGGTTGTCGGGAGGCCAGATGTCACTAGTAGCAGGATTTAATCTGGAGAGGGAGGAGAGAAAGAGGTCAAGGCGTAGGGTAGTTCAGTGTGAGTGTGTGAGAGTTAACGAGGAGTGTGAGAGTTAACAAGGAGTGTGAGAGTTAACGAGGAGCAGATGTCGTCCACCTTCTTTTCCAAAGTGGTTGACAAAGTCGTCCGCAGAGAGGGAGGAGCGAGGGGGTGGAGAATTCATGATGGAAAATAGGTAGAAAAGAGTTCCCTAGGGTTGGAGGCAGAAGCTTCAAATTTCGAGAGATAAAAAGTGGCTTTAGCAGTGGATACAGAGGAAGAGAAGGTAGAGAGGAGGGTGTGAAAGGAGGACAGGTCTTCCAGAAGTTTAGTTTTCCTACATTTTCACTCAGCTGCCAGCAGCCCCGTTCTGTAAGCTCACAATGAGTCACTCAGCCATGGAGCGGGAGGGAGGAAAGGGGACAGTGTGAGTTATAGGAGGTGGAAAGGGAGGAGAGTAGGGTCGAAGAGGCAGAATCAGGGGACAGGAGGGAGAAAGATTTAGCAGAAGGGAGAGATTATAGGATGAGTGTAGTGGGAGACAAACCTTGCCTCGCAAAGCCGCCTGAAACCTAGCCTTGCAAAGCCACCTGATCCCGCAAGCTTACATTAACCCCCCAGAGTCAATATCTGTGCCCCCACGGTAATCTAATCAGCATAATAAAAACATCCCCATCAAAATCTGTCTGTTTAAACCAGAGATATAATTTTTTTTTGCACGGGCTGCGTCTCAATCCACCGCATCCACCAATGGCGGCCTTCTGCATCTGCGGTGGAAGGTAGTCGAGCTGCAGTGGTGTTTGTCAGACCATGAGACATCCCCAAAATCGGTCTTCTCAAGAGTTGCTGGCCAATGTTGACTCCAATGCTTCCCACAGTTGGGTCAAGTTGGCTGGATGTCCATTGGGTGGTGGACCATTCTTGATACACACAGGGAACTGTTGAGAGTGAAAAACCCAGCAGCGTTGCAGTTCTTGGCACAAACCGGTGCGCCTGGCACCTACTACCATACCTCGTTCAATGTTCAAATGGTTTGTCTTGCCCATGCACCCTCTGAATACACAATCCATGTCTCAATTGTCTCAAGGCTTAAAAATCCTTCTTTAACTTGTTCAACTTGTAGAATTAACAAGTGACATCAATAAGGCATCACAGCTTTCACCTGGGTTCACCTGGTCGTGGAAAGAGCAGGTGTTCTAAATGTTTTGTATACGCAGTGTCTATGGAAGTAGTTTAGCGCCAAAAAGGGGGTTAAAGAGGGGTACGTTTTTAAAAAATGACACTGATTTCTCTTGTATCACTCGGACAAAGGACAGACACTTTAAAACAAACTTCCTTTTGATACATTTTGGACAATCTGTTTTTCCATGAATCTGTTATTCAATGCATTTCAATGGGCCAAATTCAACAATGTTTCATCAAATAATTGTTGTATATATTCCTTTATACATAAAGGGGTCCTAAAACTCTAAATCAAATAGCTAAATGATCCTTGGTATGACCATCTTAAAACAATTCCACATTTTAGTTTAGTAGAAATGTCGGATTCTGAAGTGAGACTGTGAGAGCTTGTTGATATAAACCGAATGAGGTAGTGTTAGCTACCGTTAGCCCACACAGTATAACCCCTGGCACTGTTAACAGATGCTGCTGCATTATTCACAACCTTTTGCAGGTGCGTGTGTGTGTGTGTGTGTGTGTGTGTGTGTGTGTGTGTGTGTGTGTGTGTGTGTGTGTGTGTGTGTGTGTGTGTGTGTGTGTGTGTGTGTGTGTGTGTGTGTGTGTGTGTGTGTGAGTCTGTGTGTGTGTGTGAGTCTGTGTGTGTGTGAGTCTGTGTCTGTGTGTGTGTGAGTCTGTGTGTGTGTGTGTGTGTGTGTGTGTGTGTGAGAGTCTGTGTGTGTGTGTGTGTGAGAGAGTCTGTGTGTGTGTGTGTGAGTCTGTGTGTGTGTGTGAGTCTGTGTGTGTGTGTGTGTGTGTGTGTGTGTGTGTGTGAGTCTGTGTGCGTGTGTGTGAGTCTGTATGTGTGTACATGTGTGTGTGTGAGTGCATACCTGTGTCTCTCCCTCTCTCTCTTGGTGCTATGTGATAACATGAACAAAACAACAGAACAACAAAAAGCTCAAGCTAAGCACAGCATTCTACCTGTGCCTTTACGGAAGCATGTCCACTAAAAGAGAACGCTGTTCAGAGCATAATACTGTCCTAATATCTGACCTAAAGCCAAATTCAGATACAACAGCCGAGATATGCAGTTTTAGAACAAAGTTTGCTTGATCTGAACGGTCTAGTTTTAGAATGTCTCATATTGGTTGCTGGAGTTTCCAAGATTCAACATGTAAAATCTTAGCTAAAGACTTGAGACGAGACGGATCCCATTTGCAAATCGGAGAACAGCGTGCTGATGGTTTGTGTTTAGTCCAGCAGCTAGCTAGCTAGGTATTTTGTTGCAGTTAGCTAGCTTAACTTGCTGATATTAGGTCCTTAAGTGTTCACTCTTCCTGATGCATGCATTTCATGATACTCGTTTGATACAATGATGATGCTATAATGAGTGGCAACTTTATATCAAAGTTGTATTACGTCATTGTAAAGAGGCTCCATTGCCGTGGAAACGGTCTCAACTGCCCGTCTCGTCTTCTTAATCTGAATGCCCCGTCTTTAGTCAGCTGTGACAACACAAAATGTGAAAACTGTCTCGTCTCTCCTTATGTGGCTCCATGTCATCTACAAGACCCTGCTAGGTAAAGTCCCCCCTTATCTCAGCTCGCTGGTCACCATTGCATCTCCCACCTGTAGCACACGCTCCAGCAGGTATATCTCTCTAGTCACCCCCAAAACCAATTATTTCTTTGGCCGCCTCTCCTTCCAGTTCTCTGCTGCCAATGACTGGAACGAACTACAAAAATCTCTGAAACTGGAAACACTTATCTCCCTCACTAGCTTTAAGCACCAACTGTCAGAGCAGCTCACAGATTACTGCACCTGTACATAGCCCACCTATAATTTAGCCCAAACAACTACCTCTTTCCCTACTGTATTTTATTTATTTATTTATTTTGCTCCTTTGCACCCCATTATTTTTATTTCTACTTTGCACATTCTCCCATTGCAAATCTACCATTCCAGTGTTTTACTTGCTATATTGTATTTACTTTGCCACCATGGCCTTTTTGCCTTTACCTCCCTTATCTCACCTCATTTGCTCACATCGTATATAGACTTGTTTATACTATATTATTGAATGTATGTTTGTGTTACTCCATGTGTAACTCTGTGTCGTTGTATGTGTCGAACTGCTTTGCTTTATCTTGGCCAGGTCGCAATTGTAAATGAGAACTTGTTCTCAACTTGCCTACCTGGTTAAATAAAGGTGAAATAAAAATAAATAAATAAATGTCTGCCGCCTATTGTATCTGAACCGGGCTTTAGTCCTTGTCTCCTTCCCTCTTTACCTCTGCTCTCTCTTTCATTGAAACCCCCCCCCCCCCCTTTCTCTTTACCCTCCCCTCTGTCTCTTTTTTAAAATCTTTCCAGTAGTTTCATGTCCTCCAGGGGATGTATGTTCAGAAAGTTTCCGATCAGACTGCCTCCTGTCCCAGCCTCGCTACAGCCTCTGTCCCCCTGACCCAATCACCCCATGGAGCCCCGTCAAAAAGGGTGTCACTGGCCGCTCCTTTGAATAAAACACTCTTCCCATCCCTCCACACCTTCTCTCATCCCTCACTAGCAGCTCTCTCTCCTACCCTCCCTCTCTCCTTCCTTCAGTAATATCTGAAGTGAAGACTGTCTCTCGAAGAGTAGTGACTAAAACTGCTCCTGGACTCCCAGACAGCCTCCTCTCCTCTCATCTCTGCGGTTGTAGCTAGCATTACCTCATTGTGCTTCATACCTCTCTTCTCCTCTCTCTTTCCTTTGCTCATCATTCTCTAAGGGCTGAACCTCCATACACAGGTAAGATACGTGGTCAACTCACAGGAGACTACATTAGTCTCCACAAAATCTCTCTCTCTCTCTCTCTCTCAGGTACATTTTGACTCTGTGGGTTGACGTGGAGAAACAGACAAACACAAACACGCCAAATACAATCTTGAATGACTTCTAGCAGAGGAGGGCACATTGGATCAGGTCCAAAGAACTGTCATCTAGTTGTCACCGACACTATGGCCCTGACCCTGCAGATAGGCAGCCAGGCAGCAAGAGAGGTGTGTGCGTGGTAACTTTTCAGATAAAACTAAACTAAATATATTAATGTGTCACGTGTCCCCATATAATTGTTTACAATACAGTAGCTTCAACAGGACTCTGTAGGGTAGCACCACATTGACTTCAACACATAACCTAGGAGGCTCATGGTTCTCACCCCCTTCCATAGACTTACACAGTAACTATGACAGCTTCCGGAGGACGTCCTCCAACTTATCAGAGCTCTTGCAGCATGAACTGACACGTTGTCCACCCAATCAAAGGATCGGAAAATGCAGTGCATAAAATGTGGTGAATGGTTGACTCAAAAAAAGAGAAAGACAATAGTTGAATAGTTTGTAGGAGAAGCAAGAGAAAGCGGGAGAGAGAGAGCTAGCTATATTTGTTGTATTTTTAAATTTTTACTTTCCCTTAGCTAGCGAATGCAGCAAGCTAGTTTAGCCTACTCGGACACCTGGCTCAAACAAAGAGGGATGCTATGTTAACTAGCTGGCTATCCAACACTAGAACTTTTCCAAGTCAAGGTAAACTTTTGGTTTCATTAATTTATTGCCACCAAGGCCGTTAAAGTGCTTACTGACTGTACACTGTACTGCATGATTGTAGCGAGTTTACTAACACGTTAATTCTAGTACATGTAGCTATGTTTACTATGAAGTTAGCTAATACTGATGACAACGATGTAGAGCAGGCTGTGTGTAGCAGTTAGTAGTTATGATATGAAGGTTTAGGCTTGAAAAGTTTTTTTTCGCCTGGTCAGAGACAGCTGATGTGTTGTGCACTGAAGTCCAAAAGTGAAGGGAAAAGGTGAGAGGAGAAGAGCGCATGGATGCGAGAAAGAATTATAGCTACAATGATTAATTGTGGCTGCTATGAAAGTGAACTGTGTTTGCGTGTGATCAGGGGTGTATTCATTCCACCGATTCTGTTGAGAAACTTTCTTAAAAGGAAGCAAATGCAACAAAACGTAGCTAAACATACCTGAATTTGTCCAATAGAAAATGTTGTTTGCAACTGTTGGACTAATGATTACACCCTAAATCAGCTCGATGCAGGCAAGAGTGTGCAAGGCGGTATTGAATGTGTCACATCTTGATTACTCAAATTTCTCTCGACCTGTGTACCTACATTGTAAACTTTCATTCATAGGCTAGGTTGTAGCAACCTCATGATGGGTATAGGGAAAATGTGACTATCATGTAGCAGCCTAAAACTATCGATGTTACATTGAGCTGGGTGAATGGAATATGAATGACAGTCATCCAATATGCTGTAATAGAAATAAGGCCATGCTCAAAAAAAAAACTTTTCCTCCCTCATCTTAAACGGCACCGATCGCCACTACCTTCAGAGGGTGTGTGTGCAGGCGTGTGTGTGTGTGCTTGTGTGCTTGTGTGCTTCTGACTCGGGGCCATACAGGCTGTCCAGTTTAAGCGGAGGGAATGCAGGCGAATTGAATGAAGAGAGAGAAGGAACAGGAGAGAGAACTTGGCAGCAGCGTTCTGGTTGGAGACCAGGGAGAAGAGTTGAATCCAGCAGTCTGATCTCATTAAGATCACTTCCCAGAGAGAAGAAAAGACAGAAAAAAGCTCCCCTGGATTTTAGTAAAAACATTCAATGTCATGGTGGTAGTTCAGGAAATCAATCTCACATGAGTTAATAATGCCTAGGCCTTTGCTCGGTTGGATAACACACACACAGAAAGAAAAGCAGAGAGAAAATAAGAGCAGAGGAGAGACGAGAAGAGAGGAAAGGATGACGAGAGCACAGGAGAGGGGAGGGGCGGAGAAGAGCATCTAATCTACCTGTCTCTCTCCATGTGTCTCTACCATGCTCAGAGAACGGTAGAACCTTCCCTTGAGATTACTGAACGACGGAGAGCAAGAAAGAGGCAGGCCTCCATCCCTCACTCAACCTGTCCCCATGGAAACCACCTGGAACAGCCCAGCTCCCCTCCCCAGCAAATGCTCAGACAGGCGCGTGCCTCACACATACACACACGCTGGCACGCACACAAAGCTGCGCGCACTCAACACACACACAGCTCGCCTTCAACACATTCGGCAATCTGCCGCTTTACTTGCAATACCAGAACACACACATAGCAGACATCATGTCCACACACCACAGTTTCTACTATAGGTGGAGGCATTTTTGGGGGGTAGGCAGTGCCTTCCTTTCCTTCTATTTGTTTAGAATTGAATCGATTTAACACACATGTTCTATTTCCAGCTCTATGTGGTGCTGAAGGACATTAACCCTATAACCTCTAACCCAGCCTTACAGTATATAAGCTAGTGTTGTCACATTGCTGTCCTCCCTTCTTATGATGATCAGTGACCTCAGAGACAGACATTCTACCGATCTCTTTCTCTTTCTCTCTCTCTCTCTCTCTTTCTCTTTCATTCTGCCGCACATCGATTGACTCAATTCAATCATTCAATCAACATTCCCCTCAACTTCTCCCTCGGAGCTGAGAGCTGAAGATATTTTCTCTCTTTTTATCTTTCACTCTCTCTCCGTCTTTAACTCTTTCCCTCTCTCTCTCTCTCTGCTTCTCTCTCCTTACCTCTCTCTCTCTCTCCCTCTCTCTCTCTCTCTCTCTCTCTCTCTCTCTCTCTCTCTCTCTCTCTCTCTCTCTGGGGCTCTCAACTTTGTTTTCCTGACTGAAATGATCAGTATAACCTATAAGACGTAATCAGAACTTCTCAATTGAATCCAAAATGATAAAAGCGAATCAAAATAGAGTGATGCTAGGAGACAGTGTGGCGCTGCGAACTGAACTTCTGCTCTCTGATGCTAATTCAAATGTATTTTGTTTGGGTGCTGATGCGCAAACACGCACACATAAACACACACATGCGCACACACACACACACACACACACACAGTTTTTGTCTGTCTAGGCACTGGTGCTATAATTGCTTAATGAACTATTAGCTGGTAATTAGTGGAGTAGAGAGGCTGGTTATTTGAGGCCAGCAGCCACCTCCTAAGACCGGAGTGACAGGATGAGAGCCAACCCAGGGGGGGGGGGGGGGGGGGGGGTGATTGCAACAGTGCTGGGCATATTCGGCCAGATAAACCCCCCTCAGCCTCGAAAGCACCGAAAGCCTGTGTGTCTATGTACGCTGACGACTCAACAGTATATACGTCGCCTACGACAATAAAATAAATAAATGACACCCTGAAGCGAGAGCTTCAGTCAGATTTAGAATGGGTAACTAGCCGTAGGCTAGTGCTAAATATCTCAATAAATAAGTATAGTTTTTGGGACAAATTAGTGGCTCAACTCTAGAACTATTATTGAATAATATTGCGATTGAGCAAGTTGAGGAGACTAAACTGTTGGGTGTAACCCCAGACAGCAAACTGTCATATAGACGCAATGGTTGCTAAAATGGGAAGAGGTCATGACATCTCAGTCGACTAGGCAGGTCCTACAGGCCCTAGTGTTGTCGCACCTGGACTACTGCCCAGTTGTGTGGTCATGTGTGGCAAAGAGGGACATAGGTAAAGAGCAGCACGTATTGCACTTAGATGTACACGGAGGGCGAATGTCAGTATCATGCATGTCAATCTCTCCTGGTTCAAAGTTGAGGAGAGATTGACTGCATCACTATTGGTCTTTGTGCGAGGTGTTGATGTGTTGAAGTTACCGTACTGTCTGTTCAAGTAGTTCGCACACAGTTCGGACACTCATCGGCAATGTTCCCTCAAAAAAAATTCTGCACTGAATTTCAAGTCTGCTGAGCACAAACTTCAACGATGTGTATTTCTGTGCAACTTCCAGCATTCCCCTATTGTTGACTACAAATGATCTATAACTGGGCTTGTAACTCATTAACTAGCAAAGGATATGAACAAAATGTGCACATGTGGCTACATGCATCTCTTGCTTTGATCTCTACTCATGACCGCTCATGCTGTAAACACAGTCCAGTTAAAAGTAAATGACAGATCCATACAGTGCATTCGGAAAGTATTCAGACCCCATTACTTTTTCCACATTTTGTTACGTTACAGCCTTGTTCTAAAATTGATTAAATTGTTTTTTCCCCTCATCAATCTACACAAATACCCCATAATGACAAAGCAAAAACTGTTTTTTAGACATTAAATTAAAAAAAATTAAAAATATTGAAATATCACATTTACATAAGTATTCATGACCCTTTATTCAGTACTTTGTTGAAGCACCTTTGGCAGCAATTGCAGACTTGAGTCTTTTTGAGTATGACGCTACAAGCTTTGTCAGGTTGGATGGGGAGAGTTGCTGCACAGTCATTTTCAGGTCTCCAGAGATGTTTGATCGAGTTCAAGTTCGGGCTATGGCTGGGCCCCTCAAGGACATTCAGAGACTTGTCCTAAAGCCACTCCTGCATTGTCTTGGCTGTGTGCTTAGAGTCATTGTCCTGTAGGAAGGTAAGCCTTCGCCACAGTCTGAGGTCCTGAGCATTCTGGAGCAGGTTTTCATCAAGGATCTATCTGTAATTTTCTCTGTTCCTCTTTCCCTCGATGCTGACTAGTCTCCCAGTCCCTGCCCCACAGCATGATGCTGCCACCACCCATGCTTCACCATAGGGATTGTATCAGGTTTCCCCCAGACGTGACACTTGGCATTCAGGCCAAAGAGTTCAATCTTAGTTTCATCAGACCAGAGACTCTTGTTTCTCATGGTCTGAGAGTCCTTAGGTGCCTTTTGGCAAACTCTAAGGGGGCAGTAATGTGCCTTTTACTGAGTAGTGGCTTCTGTCTGGCCACTCTACTATAAAGGCTTGATTATTGGAGTGCTGCAGAGATGGTTGTCCTTCTCCCATCTCCACAGAGGAACTCGGAAGCTCTCTCAAAGTGATCATCAGGTTCGTGTTCACCTCCCTGACCAAGACCCTTCTCCCTGATTGCTCAGTTTGGCCGGGCAGCCAGCTCTAGGAAGAGTCTTGGTTCAAACCCTCTCTCCGCTCCGGTGCTTTCGAGGCTGAGGGAGGTTTATCTGGCCGAATATGCCCAGCACTGTTGCAATCACCTGGGTCAGAATCCCTGCAACCTCTCATTCTGTCACTCCGGTCTTAGGAGGTGGCTACTGGCTTCAAATAACCAGCCTCTCTCCTCCACTAATTACCAGCTAATAGTTCATTAAGCAATTATAACACCAGTGCCTAAACAGACAAAAACTGTGTGTATGAGCATGTGTGTGTGTTTGTGTGTGCGTGCGTGTTTGCGCATCAGCACCCAAACAAAATACATTTGAATTAGCATCAGAGAGCAGAAGTTCAGTTCGCAGCGCCATACTGTCTCCTGGCATCACTCTATTTTGATTCGCTTTTATCATTTTGGATTCAATTAAGAAGTTCTGATGACGTCTTATAGGTTATACTGATAATTTCAGTCAGGAAAGCAAAGTTCAGAGCCCCAAAGAGAGAGAGAGAGAGTACTGTTAATTGTTATTGTTTATTTCACTTTTGTATTTTATCTCACTTGCTTTGGCAATGTTAACACATGTTTCCCAAGCCAATAAAGCCCCTTGAATTGAATTGAGAGAGAGAGAGAGAGAGAGAGAGAGAGAAGGAGAGAGAGAGAGAAGCAGAGAGAGAGAGAAGGAGAGAGAGAGAGAGAAGCAGAGAGAGAGAATTAGAGTTATAACAGGAGATTGAGAGGGTGGGGGGAGGGAGAGTGTGAGAGAGTGAAAGAAAGAGAGCGACAGAGGGAGAGGGAAAGAGTTAAAGACGGAGAGAGAGTGAAAGATAAAAAGAGAGAAAATATCTTCAGCTCTCAGCTCCGAGGGAGAAGTTGAGGGGAATGTTGATTGAATGATTGAATTGAGTCAATCGATGTGCGGCAGAATGAAAGAGAAAGAGAGAGAGAGAGAGAGAGAGAGAGAGAGAAAGAGATCGGTAGAATGTCTGTCTCTGAGGTCACTGATCATCATAAGAAGGGAGGACAGCAATGTGACAACACTAGCTTATATACTGTAAGGCTGGGTTAGAGGTTATAGGGTTAATGTCCTTCAGCACCACATAGAGCTGGAAATAGAACATGTGTGTTAAATCGATTCAATTCTAAACAAATAGAAGGAAAGGAAGGCACTGCCTACCCCCCAAAAATGCCTCCACCTATAGTAGAAACTGTGGTGTGTGGACATGATGTCTGCTATGTGTGTGTTCTGGTATTGCAAGTAAAGCGGCAGATTGCCGAATGTGTTGAAGGCGAGCTGTGTGTGTGTGTGTGTGTGTTGAGTGTGCGCAGCATTTACAACATTAACAACATCTACACAACATCTACACTGTATTTCTGATCAATTTGATGTTATTTTAATGGACTTTTCTAAGTGACCCCAAACTTTTCAACGGTAGTATATAAACACATACACACAAAATGCAGTGTTTGACACACTGCTAACCTCCTGGCAGGTACCAGACCTGAGTTTCCATGACTACCGCCAGAGCCTTCAGAAACACCTTTGGTTCCTGTAAACGTTTTTGTGTTGAAAGCACTGAAGCCTGACATCAGTGTGTGTGTGTATGTGTGCCAAGCCTGTGTACTGCTTATTCAAGCAACCAGTCACCGTAACCAGACAGCACCATGAAGACACCTGTGGCTTTAACCACTATAGTTGCATTTTGTGTCCACGCACTCACACACACACACACACACACACACACACACACACACACACACACACACACACACACACACACACACACACACACACACACACACACACACACACACACACACACACACACACACACACACACACACACACACACACACACACAGCGATTGATTCTGGCAGGATTCTATGAGACAGGTCCTGGGTGTGTGTGATGGGCTTCACTCCCTGTATCTCTGTTAGTTTGTATCTTCTCCCACAGATAGATTTGGATGAGAAACCTCTGCATGAATGTCTAGTAGTAGTATTTATTAGGATCCCCAATTACTCTTTCTGGGGTCCAAACAGGAAACAAAATACAACATATAAAATACATAATATACATAATACTACATAATATCCTGCCTCTGCCTCACTCTTCAGAAACAGATGGCTCCTGTCCTATGAGCCCATTCCGGCTCGCACAAGTCAAGGCTTGTGCAAGGCCACCCACCTACAAAATACAAAACATAATACAGTGCAAATTACAATACAACATATTTTTTTAAATGGCTGTGTTTCTTCATAGTCCCCGTTGTGTCATAAGGTGTTCTTTTATCAGTTTTTTTCAAATCTGGTTTTATTGCTAGCTTGAGTTACCCGGGGTGGCAGAGAGTTCACAGTAGTCATCCCTCTATTTAATACTGTGCATTTCCCAGCCTCTGTTCTGGACCTGGGGACGGTGAAGAGACCTCTGATTGCATGCCTTGTGTTGTAACCTCTAAGCTGAGTAGCCCGAGACTGCCTTGCATCTCCCCTTGGAGTGCCATGCAGAAGAAATATCAGCCCATGGAGAGAAGCAAGAGATTGAACTTCACTCAACTTTCTAGAGCTGTGGTCACCAACCGGTCGATCGATCGCCAAACATTTCTGTAAAAAAAAACAACAACGATAAAGCCTTGTATTCCTATTTGTTTGTTATTTGTCTCGGGCTGTTGGCGGTAGGTGCACCCGATTCAGCTGCTCTGCGTCTCGGGTAGTTGAAGTGTTGCAATTTTGAACCATTTCATGTGTCTGGGGGTACAAACTCTGCCTTAACGGCCGGCCCGGAAGAGAAAATCAAGAGCATAATAGGCTAACCGCTAGCCAATCAGATGGCTCAGATCGCCATGCCTGTAGTAATGTAGCAGGCATATAAGAAAGATACAGCGAAGTTGATACTGTGAGATTTTAAAATGTTTGAAACCATAACTAGAGAGAGACTGTCAAGAGTGAGTTCACGTTTAAGTTCTTACTCAGCACTACTGTCAACACTTTGTGTTCAACACTTTCATAAGCCATAAAATGCGCATTCTTCCTATTTCCACTCAGCGCTACAACAAGCACTGCAGCGGTAATGAATGAGTAGGGAAATGTATCGATAGGCTTGCGTTTTTGTTATTATTAGCGGTTTGGGTATTATTTGTTTTTTAATCTAGGAATATTTCACTTTCTCTGTACATAGGAGTAACAACATTAATTTGTGTATGAGGCATAAATAATGTGGTGCGACTCAAGTTCTGCCATCCACTGGAAGACGGTGTCCCTTTTCGGTAATTGTCAGTGGAGGAAAGGGAGAGCAGAGATGTTGAAAGGCGGACCCTCAGGCTGCTGCTCTCTCCCTCCGCTCAGACTGTTGCATAGGCTTACATTTTGTAAGTCATGTTAAAAAAATGATCTGAGCGGTAGATCTCGGCTTGCATTTTGACTCAGAAAGTGATCATGACTCAGAAAGTGATCGTGACTCAGAAGGTGATAGTGACTCAGAAGGTGGTCGTGACTCAGAAGGTGATCGTGACTCAGAAAGTGATCGTGACTCAGAAAGTGATCGTGACTCAGAAGGTGATCGTGACTCAGAAGGTGATCGTGACTCAGAAAGTGATCGTGACTCAGAAAGTGATCGTGACTCAGAAGGTGATTTTGACTCAGAAGGTGATCGTGACTCAGAAAGTGATCGTGACTCAGAAAAGGTTGGTGAAAGCTGCTCTAGAGTTTTCCCTGGTAAGACTATTAACGTTTCACACTACTGTGGCAATTGTCATCAAATCAACGCAATATTAGCCCATTTCAAATTAACATCCCAAAAGAAAATGAATTATACAAGAAATGTTGATGTAGGTAGAACGCATCGGAGTAGGATTTTATTGCAATGACATGCAAGACTCAATGTACTCTACACAGACCAGTGCGGCATAACCAGAGCTGCAATAGGCCAATATGCAAATAGACCATATACAGTGCATTCGGAAGTATTCAGACCCTTCCCCTTTTCCACATTTTGTTACGTTACAGCAAATAAAATATTATGTATTTTATATGTTGTATTTTGTTTCCTGTTTGGACCCCAGAAAGAGTAATTGGGCATCCTAATAAAACTACTACTACACATTCATGCAGAGGTTTCTCATCCAAATCTATCTGTGGGAGAAGATACAAACTAACAGAGATACAGGGAGTGAAGCCCATCACACACACCCAGGACCTGTCTCATAGAATCCTGCCAGAATCGCTGTGTGTGTGTGTGTGTGTGTGTGTGTGTGTGTGTGTGTGTGTGTGTGTGTGTGTGTGTGTGTGTGTGTGTGTGTGTGTGTGTGTGTGTGTGTGTGTGTGTGTGTGTGTGTGTGTGTGTGTGTGTGTGTGTGTGTGTGTGTGTGAGTGCGTGGACACAAAATGTAACTATAGTGGTTAAAGCCACAGGTGTCTTCTTGGTGCTGTCTGGTTACGGTGACTGGTTGCTTGAATAAGCAGTACACAGGCTTGGCACACATACACACACACTGATGTCAGACTTCAGTGCTTTCAACACAAAAACGTTTACAGGAACCAAAGGTGTTTCTGAAGGCTCTGGCGGTAGTCATGGAAACTCAGGTCTGGTACCTGCCAGGAGGTTAGCAGTGTGTCAAACACTGCATTTTGTGTGTATGTGTTTATATACTACCATTCAAAAGTTTGGGGTCACTTAGAAACGAACGAAAAGCACATTTTTTGTCCATTAAAACAACATAAAATTGAAAAAAGTTGTTAATGTTGTAAATGACTATTGTAGCTGGATTTTTATGGAATATCTACATAGGCGTACAGAGGCCCAGTATCAGCAACCATCACTCCCGTGTTCCAATGGGACGTTGTGTTAGCTAATCCAAGTTTATAATTTTAAAAGGCTAATTGATCATTAGAAAACCCTTTAGTAATGATAGCGCAGCTGAAAACTGTTGTCCTGATTAAAGAAGCAGTAAAACTGGCCTTTAGACTAGTTGAGTATCTGGAGCATCAGCATTTGTGGGTTCGATACAGGCTCAAAATGGCCAGAAACAAAGATCTTTCTTCTGAAACTCGTCAGTCTATTCTTGTTCTGAGAAATGAAGGCTATTCCATGCGAGAAATTGCCAAGAAACTGAAGATCTCAAACAATGCTGTGTACTACTCCCTTCAGAGATATCACTCATTGACGCAAATGAACTGACACCGTATCTGTCCCTCTCTCCCTGCTCTCTTCTTATCCCGAATGACCCAATATACCCATAACTTATTTATCTTCAACTCCATCCATAGTTTAAGTTAAATAGATGAATAGTTTAATCGTGGTGATCATTATGTAAGACAGTGTTTTAAGTGGTCACAGATGAAGAGCATACATTACATTACATTAGAGAGAGAGAGAGAGAGAGAGAGAGAGAGCGAGAGAGAGAGAGAGAGAGAGAGAGAGAGAGAGAGAGAGAGAGAGAGGGTTAAGGCTAATTGGGAGACCTGGGCTGTAAAGAGGAGCGGTCTCCAACATAAGTCACACACGTGCGCACACATACAGTATGCACACACACAGAGAGAGAGTGTATGTAGCACATCCAATGTTCCTATAGCTCCTATTAACATTGCAGCTCAGGTCTCATGATTTGAGTAGGAGTCACCTGTACAGTGCTGGAGAGAGTTGTTTAAGTGGACCATGCTTTTGGACAATTAACAGACACTGCAGCAAATAAAACCTAATAAAAACATGTGTCTTGTCCAGGACTGGACTCTACACAGACCAGTGCAACATAGCTCATCAGAGCTACAGTAGGCCTATATGCAAACTAGCCATTTGCCACACGAGCCTGCCATCGTTCACTTTGAACTGGACTGTGTGTTTACAGGCTGTAGCAACAGCGCAGCTTTAGATCATTAGAACACGTTTGCCAAAAGCCACAAAATACACCTGAATGGATTTCTGCAAATATGTAAATTCCCATAGAAATTCTCTTACATTTGGGAACTTCACAGTCCTATTGATCAAACAACCATGAACAGTTAGGTTCTCTCTCTCTCTCTCTCAATTGCCTATGCACATCAACAACAACAAGATTAACAACTAATGTCAGCCGGAGCGAGATGAGCTAAAATCTAACGAGGGGGAACAGTAGATAAACCCTCCCACATCTTTTCAGCTGGTAGTTGCAGCGATAAACGATGGAGAATGGTAGCCTGCTCGCCCTTCTGCAGCTTGCCTGCCAATGCATGCTGGTCCCAACCCAAGTTTTGACAACTGAGTGGGAACTTGCCTGCCTGCCCGCCCGCCCATTTGAATGATGCCAAATACATTTCATTGACAACTAAGAGATATGCTAACAGTCGTTCAAGTTCAGCATAGCTACCTAGCAATCGACTCACATTTATTTCTAGCTAACCAAATGGCACCTACATCTCCACTGATAAACGATATGGGGGGAAAAGGTGTCCCTTCACCCACTCATCCAATGACTTGACATCCTCCCAGCAGCTAGCTAGCTAATGTTAGCCTCCGTGTTTTTAGCTTGATAAATTATTAGTTACATAAATAGATAAGCTAGCCTATTAGCCACGTTATGACTGACTTGTGATCATTGCCCTTGCTGGTTTGATTGTATTGACATTCCGAGGCTTCGGTACGTTCGTCGGTATTTGTACAAAATATTGAGCCACTGAAACTGAAACAGTGTATCCCAAATAGCTGGAAGCAGCAAACAATGTACCAGTTGTGATTTGCAACCTGACAGCAAAATTTGTTGGACTACAAAAAATGTATTGGTGAATTATATTAATCATGCATTGAACTGCATCCATCTATTCTGCCAACAATGCCTTGCTCTAATGTCATAGACTTTTGAGTCAAATATAACCTATTTTTAAAGTTGGTTTTGTAGCATAAACTGGGGATTTCATATAGTCCTTTTTCTCCTCCATTGTAGAAATGACTAAAACAGTGTCAGTTAACCATTTGAGGTACCGGTCTGCAACATTCCAGGGACCAGTGCTGGCCTCCAAACTGCAGGCTGAGGAACACTGCAATAGACACTATAGACATTATGTTTCTAAACTCTTACTAACTAAAGTAGCTTTCCCTGTAAATGTGTTCTCTCCTCTGGCCAGAATAATGCTGAATTTACTGAGAAACACCAATTAGCATCTGTTTAGTCTTCAATCCTGCAGGCTAAGTGACTCAGTTAGGACCACAATTACAGTGCTAGAAAGTGTGTGTGTGTGTGTGTGTGTGTGTGTGTGTGTGTGTGTGTGTGTGTGTGTGTGTGTGTCTGTGTGTGTGTGTGTGTGTCCGTTGGATATTACCCCAGCATAGAGTAAATTATCCAGTGCAGTGCATTCTCCTCTCCACTAATAGTATTTCATCTGAGTCACTGATGTGATCTTCCTGTCTGGGTTGGCGCCCCCCCTTGGGTTGTGCCGTGGCGGAGATCTTTGTGGGCTATACTCTGCCTTGTCTCAGGATGGTAAGTTGGTGGTTGAAGATATCCCTCTAGTGGTGTGGGGGCTGTGCTTTGGTAAAGTGGGTGGGGTTATATCCTTCCTGTTTGGCCCTGTCCGGGGGAATCATCGGATGGGGCCACAGTGTCTCCTGACCCCTCCTGTCTCAGCCTCCAGTATTTATTCTGCAGTAGTTTATGTGTCGGGGGGCTAGGGTCAGTTTGTTATATCTGGAGTACTTCTCCTGTCTTATCCGGTGTCCTGTGTTAATTTAACTATGCTCTCTCTAATTCTCTCTTTCTCTCTTTCTTTCTGTCTCTCGGAGGACCTGAGCCCTAGGACCATGCCTCAGAACTACCTGGCATGATGACATGATGACTCCTTGCTGTCCCCAGTCCACCTGGCCGTGCTGCTGCTCCAGTTTCAACTGTTCTGCCTGTGATTATTATTATTTGACCATGCTGGTCATTTATGAACATTTGAACATCTTGGCCATGTTCTGTTATAATCTCCACCCGGCACAGCCAGAAGAGGACTGGCCACCGCTCATAGCCTGGTTCCTCTCTAGGTTTCTTCCTAGGTTTTGACCTTTCTAGGGAGTTTGTCCTAGCCATGCTTCTACACCTGCATTGCTTGCTGTTTGGGGTTTTAGGCTGGGTTTCTGTACAGCACTTTGAGATATCATCTGATGTACGAAGGGCTATATAAATACATTTGATTTGGTCTCTAGCCAAACATGGTACCCAAACCAAACACTTTTCAACATCTAAGGACAACAGGCTTTCCTACACCTCTCAGATAGCAGTCAACGGCCTCATTGAGCTCATGTCTCTCTCCCTCGTCTATCCATATCTGCCCTCATTCCTCCCCCTTTTCCCCCCTCCTTCCATCCCCTTCTCTTTCACTCGCTCACATTTTCTCTCTGTCTTTGTCTCTCTCTCTTTCTCCATCTCTCCCTCTCTGCTTCTCGCTACACACACACACACACACACACACACACACACACACACACACACACACACACACACACACACACACACACCACTGAAGAGGACAGAATGGGGAAGATAGATGAATGGAGGGAGGAGAGGAATGAGATAACAGGAAAAAGGTTAAAGAGAATAAAAAGAGGGCAAGAGAGACTGTTTGCTGAGTCGAAACATGGTGCAAGAGAGGAAAGGAGATAGTATGAAAAGAACGTCAGAGAGAGAGAGAGTGAGAGAGAGAGAGAGAACTGCTGTAGTTTTTCAATCCCTGGGTAGTGTTATGTCTCTCCTACACCACATGATCTCTGTAAAGTGGCTGTAAAAATACCACCCACTCAACTCAAACATTAACATAAACACCTGCCAGCCATGCAGAGAGAGGAGAGGAGTTTGAGAGGAGAGGAGAGGAGTTTTCGTCCTAAAAACAACAGTATCAAACAGTATATGGTTCTACTGCAGTAGGTAACTTAACTATCCATTACCATAAACACCTGCTATGTGTGGCAGTTATATTCTTTCCAGAATCCTTTATTTGAAATTGGTTTAATGGTATGTACAGAATGGACACTGCCTTTTCAAACACAAAGAATAGTACGGGAACAAAAAGAAAGCACTCCTGTCTCTCCCTCTCAATGAAAGGATAGGATGTTCACCCATAAAATGATTTGAGGTTTATACAAATGTCCATTCAGTAGAGAATTGCGTCAGAAAAACAATCACCCACTCCCATGTCTCTACCATATATGGTTCAAAAGGTACAGACAATTTACTCTGAGAATGTAGCATGTTTAGAGTGAATGAAATGTCATCACGGGCATGATCAAACACACACACGCACGCACGCAGACACATACACCCATGTTCGACACAGGTGAATAGTCAATTAGCGTAGAAAGGGGGAGAGGGTGGGGGGTTGGTGTGGGCATGAAGGAGGTAGGAGATAGGTCACCTCTGGGTGAGGAGGCGTTGTTTTGGGAGACAGAGGGAAGTGCATTCTCAAACAAACATTGTGAGTATAAGCACTTAACAGTTTGACAGTGAGATTGCCAGAAGCAGTTTGACCGTCAGTGTGTGAGGGAGGATTGTCTAGAGAACACACAGGGAGGGAACAGTCTGCAACACATCCAGGAGGAAACAGTTACAGACAGTGTCTGCCCGCAGAGATACCAGAGATGAGTTAACATACAACACAGTTAAATAGACTACTACATATACATACAGTTGAAGTCGGAAGTTTACATACACTTAGGTTGGAGTCATTAAAACTTGTTTTTCAACCACTCCACAGATGTCTTGTTAACAAACTATAGTTTTGGCAAGTCGGTTAGGACATCTACTTTGTGCATGACACAAGTCATTTTTCCAACAATTGTTTACAGACAGATTATTTCACTTATAATTCACTGTATCACAATTCCAGTGGGTCAGAAGTTTACATACACTAAGTTGATTGTGCATTTACAGCTTGGAAAATTCCAGAAAATGATGTCATGGCTTTAGAAACCTCTGATAGGCTAATTGACATCATTTGAGTCAATTTGAGGTGTACCTGTGGAGGTATTTCAAGGCCTACCTTCAAACTCAGCACTTCTTTGCTTGACATCATGGGAAAATCAAAAGAAATCAGCCAAGACCTCAGGAAAAAAAATTGTAGACATCCACAAGTCTGGTTCATCCTTGGGAGCAATTTCCAAACACCTGAAGGTACCACGTCCATCTGTACAAACAATAGTATGCATGTATAAACACCATGGGACCATGCAGCCGTCATACTGCTCAGGAAGGAGATGAGTTCTGTCTCCTAGAGATGAACGTACTTTGGTGCGAAAAGTGCAAATCAATCCCAGAACAACAGTAAAGGACCTTGTGAAGATGCTGGAGGAAACAGGTACAAAAGTATCTCTATCCACAGTAAAACAAGTCCTATATCGACATAACCTGAAATAAAAAAAAGCCAGACTACGGTTTGCAACTGCACATGGGGACAAATATCGTACTTTTTGGTGCAAGAGATTTTCTGATGAAACAAAAATAGAACTGTTTGGCCATAATGACCATCATTATGTTTGGAGAAAAAAGGGGGGGGGTGCTTTGCTGCAGGAGGGACTGGTGCACTTCACAAAATAGATGGCATCATGAGGGAAGAAAATTATGTGGATATATTGAAGCAACATCTCAAGACATCAGTCAGGAAGTTAAAGCTTGGTCGCAAATGGGTCTTCCAAATGGACAATGACCCCAAGCATATTTCCAAAGTTGTGGCAAAATGGCTTAAGGACAACAAAGTCAAGGTATTGGAGTGGCCATCACAAAGCCCTGACCTCAATCCTATAGAAAATGTGTGGGCAGAACTGAAAAAGCGTGTGCGAGCAAGGAGGCCTACAAACCTGACTCAGTTACACCAGCTCTGTCAGAAGGAATGGGCCAAAATCCACCCAACTTATTGTGGGAAGCTTGTGGAAGGCTACTCAACACGTTTGACCCAAGTTAAACCATTTAAAGGCAATCCTACCAAATACTAATTGAGTGTATGTAAACTTCTGACCCACTGGGAATGTGATGAAAGAAATGAAAGCTGAAATAAATCATTCTCTCTACTATTATTCTGACATTTCACATTCTTAAAATAAAGTGGTGATCCTAACTGACCTAAAACAGAGAATTTTACTAGGATTAAATGTCAGGAATTGTGAAAAACTGAGTTTAAATGTATTTGGCTAAGGTGTATGTAAATATCCGACTTCAACTGTACTACTATATATTGTAGTACAGTACCTCTTTCTGTCTCTCTTGCTCATCTTCCATCCCCTCTCTCTCTCACTCTCACTCTCACGCTCACTCTCACTCTCTCTCTCTCTGTGTCTCTTTCTGTCTGTCTCTCTCTCTCTCTCTATGTCTCTTTCTGTCTCTCTCTCTCTCTCTTTCTCTCTCTCTCTCTCTGTCTCTCTCTCTCTCTCTCTGTCTCTCTCTCTCTATGTCTCTCACTCTGTCTCTCACTCTATGTCTCTCACTCTATGTCTCTCACTCTATGTCTCTCACTCTCTCTCTCTCTCTCTCTCTCTCTCTCTCCGAGTATTGCGTGTTCAATCACAGTGCTAGGTACTCGTTTTATGACTTTTTTTTCATTTTGTTTTACCCTAATCGCAACCCTTATCCCTTACCTTAACTATTCGGAACTAATGCCTAAACTTAACCATCAAGTTTTTTACTGTTGTAACCCTATCTTAAACCCTCAACTTAACAGTCGAGTTGTTTTTGTTGTAACTGTAACCATATCCTAAAATTAACTGTCGAAATTTGACATTTGGAGAAACTCGAAATTTGACGTTTGGCGAAACGTGGACAAATGTCAGAATCTGAAGTCAAATTGGTAGAACCGTGAGACCTTGTTGTGTTGACAGAGAGAGAAAGAAAGAAAGAAAGAAAGAAAGATAGAAAGAAAGAAAGAAAGAAAGAAAGAAAGAAAGAAAGAAAGAAAGAAAGAAAGAAAGAAAGAAAGAAAGAAAGAAAGAAAGAAAGAAAGAAAGAAAGAAAGAAAGAGGGGTGTGTGTCATGAGGGGAGATGTATGCTGGACACGTCTGGAAGCAAAAGAGCAAGTCAACCACAAGCTTATCAGTAATGCATGACTGCCTCCATCATTCCCACACAAGCACACACACCACAGCAGGTTGGTGAAACCCTAATTGTGAAGGACAGGCTCGTGGTAATGGCTGGAGCAGAATAGGTGAAATGGTATCAAATACATCAAACTTAAGGTTTCCACGTGTCTGATGCCATTCCATTAGCTCCTTTTCAGACATTATTAGGAGCCGTCCTCCCCTCAGCAGCCTCCACTGATACACACACACACACACACGCACACACATACACACACACACACACACACACACACACACACACACACACACACACACACACACACACACACACACACACACACACACACACACACACACACAAGCATGTGCAGTGTGCACGCATACACACACAAACACACACACACACACACAATGTGTGTCTCTGATTAGGCTTAGGTAGCCTAGAGGGTGACGGGAAGCCTAGAGGGTGACAGGAAGCCTAGCGGTTAGAGCGTTGGGCCAGTAACGAAAGGTTGCTAGTTCGAATCCCCGAGCCGACAAGGTGAAGAATCTGTGATCTTCCATTGATCTTCCCTTGAGCAAGGCACTAATTGCTCCAGGGTTGTCGTCAACACAACCCCACTCTCTCTCTTGGGTTATGCAAAAAAACAAATTTCCATGTACAGAATACCCACTTGTACATGCAATGAAATAGGACACATATGAGCATCCCCCTACTTGACCTTTGGAAGATGTGTCGTGAGGGAAGATGGTCTGACATGCGGTGGAAAATGAACAGTCAGGGAAGTCATTGTGTTCCCAATTAAATGTAAACCGTTGTTCTCATTACATAAAAGACACACACAGTATAATGTTCAAAGCACCTTGAGAGTGGGACTATTGGCTCAAGCTGAGAATAAAGAAATGTGCCTTTCTTGCTTCATGTAACGGATTTCCTCCTCTTCGTCTGAGGAGGAGTAAGGATCGGACCAAAGCCCAGCGTGGTAAGTGTTCATGATGATTTTAATTCAAGAAAGCACTGAACACTGAATCAAAACAATAAACGATGACGTGAATTTACAAAAAACAAAACAGTACCGTGTGACCCAAACACTCACACGGAAATAAACACCCACAAACCAAAAGTGAAACCCAGGCTACCTAAGTATGATTCTCAATCAGAGACAACTAACGACATCTGCATCTGATTGAGAACCATACTAGGCCGAACACAAAAACCAACATAGAAAAACAAACATAGACTGCCCACCCCAACTCACGCCCTGACCATACTAAAACAAAGAATAAAATAACAGAACTATGGTCAGAATGTGACAGTACACCCCCCCAAAGGTGCGGACTCCGGCCACAAAACCTGAACCTATAGGATGGGCGTCTGTCCGCGGTGGCGGCTCTGGCGCGGGACGTGGACCCCACTTCACCATAGTTTTTGTCCGCCTCCTCAACTGCCCACATGGCCTCTTATGAGCGGCGACCCTCGCCGCCGACCTCAGACTGGGGTCCCGAATGGACGGGAGATTCCAGGCAGCGCCGGACAGGCGGGAGACTCCGGCAGCGCCGGACCGGCGGGAGACTCCGGCAGCGCCGGACCGGCGGGAGACTCCGGCAGCGCCGGACAGGCGGGAGACACCGGCAACTCCGGAGTGAAGGGCGATTCTGGCATCGCCTGGCTGACTGACGGCTCTGGCGGCTCCTGGCTGACTGACGGCTCTGGCGGCTCCTGGCTGGCTGACGGCTCTGGCGGCTCCTGGCTGACTGACGGCTCTGGCCGCTCCTGGCTGGCTGGCGGCTCTGGCGGCTCAGGACAGACGGGAGACTCTGGCGGCTCAGGACAGACGGGAGACTCTGGCGGCTCAGGACAGACGGGAGACTCTGGCGGCTCAGGACAGACGGGAGACTCTGGCGGCCCAGGACAGACGGGAGACTCTGGCGGCCTAGGACAGACGGGAGACTCTGGCGGCCCAGGACAGACGGGAGACTCTGGCGGCCCAGGACAGACGGGAGACTCTGGCGGCCCAGGACAGACGGGAGACTCTGGCGGCTCAGGACAGACGGGAGACTCTGGCGGCCTAGGACAGACGGGAGACTCTGGCGGCCCAGGACAGACGGGAGACTCTGGCGGCCCAGGACAGACGGGAGACTCTGGCGGCCCAGGACAGATGGGAGACTCTGGCGGCTCAGGACAGACGGGAGACTCTGACAGCGCTGGGCAGGAGGAAGACTCTGACAGCACTGGACAGGCGGGAGCACCTGTAGGAAGAAGACGGAGAGACAGCCTGGTGCGGGGGGCTGCCACCGGAGCGCTGGTGCGTGGAGGTGGCACCGGATAGACCGGACCTTGCAGGCGCACTGGAGCTCTTGAGCACCGAGCCTGCACAACCTTACCTGGTTGAATGCTCCCCGTAGCCAGGCCAGTGTGGCGAGGTGGAATAGCCCGCACTGGGCTGTGCTGGCAAACCGGGACACCATGCGTAAGGCTGGTGCCATGTACGCCGGCCCGAGGAGATGCACTGGAGACCAGATGCGTAGAGCCGGCTTCATGGCACCTGGCTCGATGCCCACTCTAGCCCGGCCGATACGAGGAGTAGGAATATACCGCAACGGGCTATGCACACGCACCGGGGTCACTGTGCGCTCCAACGCATAACACGGTGCCTGCCCGGTCCCTCTCGCTCTACAGTAAGCACGGGAAGTTGGCACAGGTCTCCTACCTGACTTCGCCACACTCCCTGTGTGCATCCCCCCAATAATTTTTTGGGGCTGCCTCTCAGGCTTCCTTCCGCGCCACCGTGCTGACTCCATTCGCCGGTATCCCTCCTCACACTGCTCCAGAGAATCCCAGGCAGGCTCCGGCACTCTCCCTGGGTTGACCGACCACCTGTCTATCTTCTCCCAAGTAGTGACATAGTCCAGATCTCGCTCCCATGTCCAGGAGTCCTGCAATCGCTGTTGCTGACCGTTACCACACTGCTTGGTCCTTTTGTGGTGGGTGTTTCTGTAACGGATTTCCTCCTCTTCGTCTGAGGAGGAGTAAGGATCGGACCAAAGCCCAGCGTGGTAAGTGTTCATGATGATTTTAATTCAAGAAAGCACTGAACACTGAATCAAAACAATAAACAATGACGTGAATTTACAAAAAACAAAACAGTACCATGTGACCCACACACTCACACAGAAACAAACACCCACAAACCAAAAGTGAAACCCAGGCTACCTAAGTATGATTCTCAAAAAGAGACAACTAACGACACCTGCCTCTGATTGAGAACCTTACTAGGCCGAACACAAAAACCAACATAGAAAAACAAACATAGACTGCCCACCCCAACTCACGCCCTGACCATACTAAAACAAAGAATAAAATAACAGAACTATGGTCAGAATGTGACACTTCATCTGTTTTGTCATTACATGTTTCCTCTCCTCTGTTTTTGATTTATCTCCTACTCACATACTGGATACATCATCTACACATCTCCTCTGTTTCGGATTTATCTCCCACTCACATACTGGATACATCATCTACACATCTCCTCTGTTTCGGATTTATCTCCCACTCACATACTGGATACATCATCTACACATCTCCTCTTACTTTCATTGTTCTTCGTGCTATCAATACTCAGAGTAGTGAGAGGAGAGGAAAAGAGGAGAGGGGAAGGAAAAGAGGAGAGGGGAGAGGAGGAGAGGGAATGGTAGGGGAGGGGAGAGGAGAGTCAGAAAGGGCAAAGGGGGTGAGAGAGTAGAGGAAGTCAGACATCAGAAAGGACCATAAATTGCAGCGATGGAAAATCGGACAGTTTGGACACACACACACACATACTTCCTCATCCAGACATACAGGTCGTGACACCTGCACCATTTAACACACAGCTTTCATATATCTATACATAGACAGGAGAGAGAGTGTGTGGAATGTCCTCTAGGTGTGTGTGTGTGTTCAAGTAGTGGCCTTGTTACCTGTCAGGCACAGGAGCGACAGACAGACAGAAACACAAAAACACACATACAATCGCACACACACCTCCACACAATTTACGACCTCCATCTCTTTTCACCTGCTTTACAGCTTGAACACAGCCAACACTGTCTGCTACACAGCAGCATGACACTCATAAATCACACACGCACGCAGGCACACAGGCACACACAAACGTCTCTGTCTCTTTCTTTCTCTCTCCCACTCCGTCTCTCCCTTCCCTTCCCTTCCCTTCCCTTCCATATTTCATTCAAGTAGATCTTTCCCCCAGCTAGCTCACCTCGCCATTAAATTAAACATTTACAGTGTCTGACGCAGCCTGATAGCTATGGAGAGTGTGTATACAATACAATGTAATGTTTATACAGGACGTAATGTATGTGGCACATAGTGCATATAGACCATCACTTAGTGCATTCTATAATATACATTATGAGTATGAGCACTTAACAGTTTGACAGTGAGATTGCCAGAAGTTTGCCCGTCAGTGTGTGAGGGAAGATAGTCTAGAGAACACACAGGGAGGGAACAGTCTGCAACACAGCTGTTACAGACAGTGTCTGCCTCAAAGATACCAGAGATGACTTAACGTTCAACACAGTTAAATAGACTACTACATATACATACTATTATATATTGTAGTACCTCTTTCTGTCGCTCTCTCGTTCTCTCTCTCTTTTTCTGTCTCTCTCTCTCTCTCTCTCTCTCACACTCTCTATGTCTCTCTCTCTCTTTCTGTCTCTCGTTCTGTCTCTCTACTACATGCGCATATGTTGTAGTGCCTTGTTCCGACTCTCAAAAAAGGGGACTTGTGTGAACTTAAGAGCTGGCGCCCTTTGGCAATACTCTGTGCGGACTACAAGATATTTGCCAAGGTCCTCGCTAGCAGACTGAAGTTCCATCTGGACTCTGAGTGGGTCATGAGTATCTGTTTAATGTGATGTTTGGGTTTGGGGAAAGGTTTTTGACCAGTGTGAAGATGTTGTATGCTGGAACGACATGTATAGTCAAGGTGGGAGGGGGGCTCAGTAGGCCAGTCTGGGTGAGGCGGGGCAGTAGACAAGGATGCCCTCTATCAGGGCAGTTATATACACTAGCCATTGAGTCTTTCTGGGGCGTCCTACACAGGAGACTGCAGAGAGTGTGCTGGACAGTCATGGATGTGTTGACAGGCATAGCAGTGTCAGTGTATGCAGGTGACGTTTCTGTGATGGGCAGGGATGGTGTGTTGACAGGCATAGCAGTGTCGGCGTATGCAGATGACGTTTCTGTGATGGGCAGGGATGGGCAGGATATGCAGGCACTAGAGACTAGTCTAAAGGTGTACAAAGGAGCTTTGTCAGCTAAGATGAACTGGGGCAAGAGCAAAGCTCTTGGCATGGAGGGATAGGGCCCCTCTGCCTCCAGGGGGTTTGCATTGGGGTTGTGAAGGGCTTAACATTTCGGGGGTGTACCTGGGCTCGGAGAGGTGGGTCAGGAAGAACTGGGAGGGGGTGTCAAGACTGGCCAGGTGGAGGTGGCTCATGTCCCAAGTGTCATTTATAGGGAGGGTGCTGATAATCAAAAACCTGGCAGCATCTTCCCTGTGGCATAAACTGGCTGTGCTCAACCCCCCCGCCGGTCTGCTCTCAGATCTGCAATGCAAGCTGGTGGATTTTTTCTGGTCGGGCCATCACTGACTTTACTATTATTTAATGGGATGGTCTCTGCGTGCCTTAGGGTGGAATTTGAGTTCTATAAAATTACAAAAAGTGTGGAGATGTTTCAGGAGACATGGTGTGTCGGGGGGGGGGGGCTGTCTGTACAGCTGGGGAAGATGGTTATTGTGATTTGTGGTGTTGTATCGTGTGGTAGAGGGCAAGGAGAGTATGCAGTATAGGGGATATTTGTTTTTTAATGAGAATGTATCATTAAAGAAAGACAAAAAGTCAAAGTCTCCCTCTCTGTCTCTCTCTCTGTCTCTCTCTCTTTCTATCCCACTCTCACTCCATCAATGGCCCTGCCATCCAGTACCTCTATACCAGGTGGTGTCAGAGGACGGCCCTAAGTCATAAACTGTTCTCTCTGCTACCGCACGGCAAGCGGTACCGATGCACCAAGTCTGGAACAAACAGGAATTTCAAATTGGAACCCATAGGAATCTAAAGCGAAAGTACACTGCCAACTGATAGAAAAGTTAACTAAAATTGACTGCTGAACTTGCATTTTCATTTCATTTTCATTTATTTCAACCACCCAAAAGTGTAGCCAGAGATGTCCCACTCTCCCAACCGTAGCCCCTCCCCTGTGTGAGTGGTGCAGGAAGCTCAGTGAGTGAATGGCAGCTGTCTGAGGAGCGAAGTAACATTATGTAGCTAAAAATGCCCAGATTTACAGTCGAGGAGCTGAAGAATAAACACTTGGTGTCCAGAATAACAGCCAGGGACAGTGCCAGCGAGTTTCCAGCTGAACTGTACGAGGATGGAGGAGTACTTTTCTGCAAAGACTGTCAGAATTCAATCTGCTACATACAGTGTCAAACTGCAGTGGAGCACCTGAGGTCACTCCGACACAACAACAGGAGGGCTAGTTGACCAGCTAAGCATTCTGATACTTTAGCTAGCTACACAACAGATATATTAACTAGCTAGTAGTTTTGCTCAAGCTAGCTAACATCTGTTCTTGTTCATTAAATGTTTGTCTGTATCTAGATAGGGGGTGGGAAGTTTACTAGCTAACGTTAGCCTGGCAAGCTTCCCAACTTGTAGCCCCACCTCCATCCTGCCATTTAGGCTAGCTAGTAGCTAGTAGCTAACACGTTACCAAAAGTGGCGTGGTGGAGCTATCAAAACAAGTGATGTGTTGGGAATGAATTATAAAAGCAGCAGATGTTATTTTTTGCTAACTACTCTCATTGTTTTAAAATATCTGTGTGTGTATGAGACATATGTTCAGGTTTATGAGCTGTGTGTGTGTGTGTGTGTGTGTGTGTGTGTGTGTGTGTGTGTGTGTGTGTGTGTGTGTGTGTGTGTGTGTGTGTGTGTGTGTGTGTGTGTGTGTGTGTGTGTGTGTGTGTGTGTGCGTGCGTGCGTGCGTGCGTGCGTGTGTACGTGTGTGTATTGGTTAAGGAGAGGGATTGCTTAGCTTCAAAGCTTGAGATCCACTGTAGGGCTGTTATTGAACTCAACCTTAGAATCCTTAATTTGCTAGATTTAACATTGTTCTTTATTTTCTACAAGAACACAGACCCTGGCCTCCTGTCTGGCAAAGACTCCCTACACAGCTGACTGAATGGAGTTCATCTTTAAGAATGATAGAGGCCACTGAGTTCTTGGGGACCTTCTATACTGCAGACATTTTTTGGTACATGTCCCCAGATCTGTGTCTCGACACAATCCTGTCTCGGAGCTCTTAGCGCAATTCTTTCGACACCATGGCTTGGTTTTTGCTCTGACATGCACTGTCAACTGTGGGACCTTATATAGACAGGTGTGTGCCTTTCCAAATCATGTCCAATCGATTTACCACAAGTGGACTCCAATGGACACTCCAATGGACGATCAATGGACACAGGATGCATCTGAGCTCAATTTCGTGTCTCATAGCAAAGGGTCTGAATACTTAGGGAAATAAGGTGTTTCTGTTTTTTATTTCTAAGAAATGTGCACACATTTCAACAAATCTGTTTTTGCTTTGTCACTATGTGGTATTGTATGTAGATTGATGAGGAAAAACATTTATATAAGCCAATTTAGAATAAGGCTGTTGAGGGTTGACGTTTGTCTGACTGATGCCGTTTGATAAGCCACGTAGGATTCCATACGTCATTAATATTTGGGCGTGGACATGATCAAGTAGCTACAGTGAGGGAAAAAAGTATTTGATCCCCTGCTGATTTTGTACGTTTGCCTACTGAAAAAGAAATGATCAGTCTATAATTTTAATGGTAGGTTTATTTGAACAGTGAGAGACAAAATAACAACAACAAAAATCCAGAAAAACGCATGTAAAAAATGTTATAAATTGACTTACATTTTAATGAGGGAAATAAGTATTTGACCCATCTGCAAAACATGACTTAGTACTTGGTGGCAAAACCCTTGTTGGCAATCACAGAGGTCAGACATTTCATGTAGTTGGCCACCAGGTTTGCACACATCTCAGCAGGGATTTTGTCCCACTCCTCTTTGCAGATCTTCTCCAAGTCATTCAGGTTTCGAGGCTGACGTTTGGTAACTCGAACCTTCAGCTCCCTCCACAGATTTTCTATGGGATTAAGGTCTGGAGACTGGCTAGGCCACTCCAGGACCTTAATGTGCTTCTTCTTGAGCCACTCCTTTGTTGCCTTGGCCAAGTGTTTTGGGTCATTGTCATGCTGGAATACCCATCCACGACCCATTTCAATGCCCTGGCTGAGGGAAGGAGGTTCTCATGTTTGACGGTGGGGATGGTGTTCTTGGGGTCATAGGCAGCATTCCTCCTCCTCCAAACACGGCGAGTTGAGTTGATGCCAAAGAGCTCCATTTTGGTCTCATCTGACCACAACACTTTCACCCAGTTGTCCTCTGAATCATTCAGATGTTCCTTGGAAAACTTCAGACGGGCATGTATATGTGCTTTCTTGAGCAGGGGGACCTTGCGGGCTCTGCAGGATTTCAGTCCTTCACGGCATAATGTGTTACCAATTGTTTTCTTGGTGACTATGGTCCCAGCTGCCTTGAGATCATTGACAAGATCCTCCCGTGTAGTTCTGGGCTGATTCCTCACCGTTCTCATGATCATTGCAACTCCACGAATACTTTTTTCCCTCACTGTATATATTTTTTTCTCTCTGTTATCATTTAAGCTAGCTAGCTATATATCAATGGATTATCTAAATTGTTGCCAGAAATCCAGACTAGAAATAAAAATAATATAAACTCCAGTAATATGGCTAGCTATTGAACTGTTTGGAGCGGTTCCCCGGATTTCTCTTTAGGATCAATGGAATGGTCAAAAGCCCTGCACAAACCTGCACAACTGTGGCATCGGGCCATGCAAAACTAATTCATCTTGCGAAGATGGGGGAGCGTGGTTCTCAGATGCAATCTTATCACGCAATTGTGTTATTTATAAAATGATCCTATTTCATGTTAATGCAGACTAGCTCAACATAAGGGAAACTTGACAAATTATCCAATGAATAATTTTTATTTGATCCATGGCAAAGCGACCAAGTATATGGTCGTTGCTAGTTAACACTGCCACAAAGTCATAAACACCGTCTATATCAAAATGTTGTCTAATTCTTATTATCTATCCTAGTCACTTTATCCATACCTATATGTACCTATATCTGTTATTAAGAAATATAGATTATAATTATATATTTTTTAAAAATATTTATATTTTTTCTCCCCAATTTCAATCTAGTCTCATCGCTGCAACTCCCCAACAGGCTCGGGAGAGGCGAAGGTCGAGCCATGCGTCCTGCGAAGCCTTGCTTCTTCACACCCGCCTGCTTAACCTGGAAGCCAGCTGCACCAATTTGTTGCAGGAAACATTGTTCAATTGACGACCGAAGTTAGCCTGCAGGCGCCCGGCCTGCCACAATGAGTCCTTAGAGCGCGATAAGCCAGGTGAAGCCCCGCCGTCCAAACCCTCCCCTAATGACACTGGGCCAATTGTGCGCCGTCCTATGGAACTCCCGGTCACGGCTGGTTGTTACACAGGATCGAACCTCAGGCTGTAGTGACGCCGCAACACTGTGATGCGGTGCCTTAGACCAATGCGCCACTCTCAGCTTGAACCTAACCTTAACCACACTGCTAACCCTAGCCTAACCCTAACCTTAAATTAAGACCAAAAAGCAAATATTTGTTTTCATGAATTTGTACGATATAGACCATTTTATCTGTTTTATCTAGTGGAAACCCAACTGTAAGCTACAGAGAAATGCTATTTGGCTCTCAGACAACTCGGAAATAGGAAGAACTTCTTCCTATTTCCGAATAGGAAGAACAGCAAAAGGGAATATATCATTGCGGATAAAGTTCGGAATGGCAATTTCATGTGTACAACATCTAAAGACCTGCATCAGTATACTGAGAGCTTTGCCGTTTCTAAAAGAACATTTGGGGTGTTTGAGATTTTGTTCATGTTTTTTCAGGGGCCCCAAACGACACAACAAGGATGAGGAAGTGATTTGCTGTTTGGGGTAGGTTTCTCTAGAACATGTGAAATCACAAAAAAAGCTGCCTGGACCCTTCCGTAACATGCCATTAACATGAAAAATATATATTTGGTTGTAACAAAGAAAGTGTCTCCTTTAAATCTGTCCTGAGCTGTCTGGATGAACAACATGATTCTGCAGCAGAGTGGGACAGGACGTTTGGGCTGAGGTTAGGATTAGAGAGGGGATGTAACACAAAGCATCTCCTAGTGAAATACAACCCTGAATCTGCCCTCAAATTTCAACTACTTGATTTGGAGCTACATTTGTGGATTTGGAGGGTCATCTTATGTCTGCTCTGAAAATACCTTAGTAAACTGCATCAACACAGACAGAATAATACATTGCTGTTGTAGTACTAGTATCTGGAGTAGGTGTATACATACAGTTGAAGTTGGAAGTTTACATACACTTAGGTTGGAGTCATTAAAACTAGTTTTTCAACCACTCCACAAATGTCTTGTTAACAAATGTCTTGTTAACAAATGTTTATTGACAGATTATTTCACTTATAATTCACTGTATCACAATTCCAGTGGGTCAGAAGTTTACATACACTAAGTTGACTGTGCCTTTACTTTAAACAGCTTAGGAAATTCCAGAAAATGATGTCATGGCTTTAGAAGCTTCTAATAGGCTAATTGTTATCATTTGAGTCAATTGGAGGTTTACCTGTGGATGTATTTCAAGGCCAACCTTCAAACTCAGGGCATCTTTGCTTGACATCATGGGAAAATCAAAATAAATCAGCCAAGACCTCTGAAAAAAATGGTATACCTCCACAAATCTGGTTCATCCTTGGGAACAAATTCCAAACGCCTGAAGGTACAATGTTCATCTGTACAAACAATAGCATGCAAGTATAAACACCATTGGACCACACAGCCGTCTTACCACTCAGGAAGGAGACGTGTTCTGTCTCCTAGAGATGACCGTACTTTGGTGCGAAAAGTGCAAATCAATCCCAGAACAAGAGCAAAGGTGTTACGGTGCGTGAATGAGGACCCAAAAGCGAATTAACGTAAACAGAGCTTCTTTAATAACAAAACATACGTAGGCTCAGATGGACCGGCAGATTCCGACAGGACAGGACAAGGTTGCAGCAAACATGACGATAGTCTGGTTCAGGCATGAATAACACAAACAAGAATCCGACAAAGACAGAAACAAAAACAGAGAGAGATATAGAGGACTAATCAGAGGGAAAAAGGGAACAGGTGGGAAAAGGGGTGACGAGGTAGTTAGGAGGAGACAAGGAACAGCTGGGGGAAAGAGGGGGAGAAAAGGTAACCTAATAACGACCAGCAGAGGGAGACAGGGTGAAGGGAAAGGACAGAAACAAGACACAACATGACAATACATGACAGTACCCCCCCACTCACCGAGCGCCTCCTGGCGCACTCGAGGAGGAAACCTGGCGGCAACGGAGGAAATCATCGATCAGCGCACGGTCCAGCACGTCCCGAGAGGGAACCCAACTCCTCTCCTCAGGACCGTACCCCTCCCAATCTACTAGGTACTGATGACCACGGCCCCGAGGACGCATGTCCAAAATCCTGCGGACCCTGTAGATGGGTGCGCCCTCGACAAGGATGGGGGGGGGGGGGAAGACGAGCGGGGGCGCGAAGAACGGGCTTGACACAGGAGACATGGAAGACCGGGTGGACGCGACGAAGATATCGCGGAAGAAGAAGTCGAACTGCGACAGGATTAATGATCTGGGAAATACGGAACGGACCAATGAACCGCGGGGTCAACTTGCGAGAAGCGGTCTTAAGGGGAAGGTTCTGAGTGGAGAGCCAAACTCTCTGACCGCGACAATATCTAGGACTCTTAGTTCTACGCTTATTAGCAGCCCTCACAGTCTGCGCCCTATAACGGCAAAGTGCAGACCTGACCCTCTTCCAGGTGCGCTCGCAACGTTGGACAAAAGCCTGAGCGGAGGGGACGCTGGACTCGGCGAACTGAGATGAGAACAGCGGAGGCTGGTACCCGAGGCTACTCTGAAAAGGAGATAGCCCGGTCGCAGACGAAGGAAGCGAGTTGTGGGCGTATTCTGCCCAGGGGAGCTGTTCTGACCAAGACGCAGGGTTGCGAAAAGAAAGACTGCGTAAGATGCGACCAATAGTCTGATTGGCCCGTTCTGCTTGACCGTTAGACTGGGGGTGAAAGCCGGAAGAGAGACTGACGGAAGCCCCAATCAAACGGCAAAACTCCCTCCAAAATTGAGACGTGAATTGCGGACCTCTGTCCGAAACGACGTCTGACGGAAGGCCATGAATTCTGAAAACATTCTCGATGATGATTTGTGCCGTCTCTTTAGCAGAAGGAAGCTTAGCAAGGGGAATAAAATGAGCCGCCTTAGAGAACCTGTCGACAACCGTAAGAATAACAGTCTTCCCCGCTGACGAAGGCAGTCCGGTGACAAAATCTAAGGCGATGTGAGACCACGGTCGAGAGGGAATGGGAAGCGGCCTGAGACGGCCGGCAGGAGGGGAGTTACCGGGCTTAGTCTGCGCGCAGACCGAACAAGCAGCCACGAAGCGACGCGTGTCATGCTCCCGGGTGGGCCACCAAAAACGCTGGCGAATGGAAGCAAGCGTACCCCGAACGCCAGGGTGGCCGGCTAACTTGGCAGAGTGAGCCCACTGAAGAACGGCCAGACGAGTAGGAACGGGAACGAAAAGAAGGTTCCTGGGACAAGCGCGCGGCGACGGAGTTTGAGTGAGTGCTTGCTTTACCTGCCTCTCAATTCCCCAGACAGTCAACCCGACAACACGCCCCTCAGGGAGAATCCCCTCGGGGTCAGTGGAGGCTACTGAAGAACTGAAGAGACGAGATAAAGCATCAGGCTTGGTGTTCTTAGAGCCCGGACGATAAGAAATCACGAACTCGAAATGAGCGAAAAACTGCGCCCAGCGCGCCTGACGCGCATTAAGTCGTTTGGCAGAACGGATGTACTCAAGGTTCCTATGGTCAGTCCAAACGACAAAAGGAACGGTCGCCCCCTCCAACCACTGTCGCCATTCGCCTAGGGCTAAGCGGATGGCGAGCAGTTCGCGGTTTCCCACATCATAGTTACGTTCCGACGGCGACAGGCGATGAGAAAAATACGCGCAAGGGTGGACCTTGTCGTCAGAGAGGGAGCGCTGAGAAAGAATGGCTCCCACGCCCACCTCTGACGCGTCAACCTCGACCACGAACTGTCTAGAGACGTCAGGTGTAACAAGGATAGGAGCGGATGTAAAACGATTCTTGAGGAGATCAAAAGCTCCCTGGGCGGAAACGGACCACTTAAAGCACGTCTTGACAGAAGTAAGGGCTGTGAGAGGAGCTGCCACCTGACCGAAATTACGGATGAAACGACGATAGAAGTTCGCGAAGCCGAGAAAGCGCTGCAGCTCGACGCGTGACTTAGGGACGGGCCAATCAATGACAGCCTGGACCTTAGCGGGATCCATCTTAATGCCTTCAGCGGAAATAACAGAACCGAGAAATGTGACGGAGGAGGCATGAAAAGTGCACTTCTCAGCCTTCACAAAAAGACAATTCTCTAAAAGGCGCTGGAGGACACGTCGAACGTGCTGAACATGAATCTGGAGTGACGGTGAAAAAATCAGGATATCGTCAAGGTAAACGAAAACAAAGATGTTCAGCATGTCTCTCAGGACATCATTGACTAATGCCTGAAAGACAGCTGGAGCGTTAGCGAGGCCGAAAGGAAGAACCCGGTATTCAAAGTGCCCTAACGGAGTGTTAAACGCCGTCATCCACTCGTCCCCCTCCCTGATGCGCACGAGATGGTAAGCGTTACGAAGGTCCAACTTAGTGAAAAACCTGGCTCCCTGCAGGATCTCGAAGGCTGAAGACATAAGAGGAAGCGGATAACGATTCTTCACTGTTATGTCATTCAGCCCTCGATAATCTATGCAGGGGCGCAGGGACCCGTCCTTCTTCTTAACAAAAAAAAACCCCGCTCCGGCGGGAGAGGAGGAGGGGACTATGGTACCGGCGGCAAGAGCTACAGACAAATAATCTTCGAGAGCCTTACGTTCGGGAGCCGACAGAGAGTATAGTCTACCCCGGGGGGGAGTGGTTCCCGGAAGGAGATCAATACTACAATCATACGACCGGTGTGGAGGAAGAGAGGTGGCCCTGGACCGACTGAACACCGTGCGCAGATCGTGATATTCCTCCGGCACCCCTGTCAAATCACCAGGCTCCTCCTGTGAAGAAGAGACAGAGGAAACAGGAGGGATAGCAGACATTAAACATTTCACATGACAAGAGACGTTCCAGGAGAGGATAGAATTACTAGACCAATTAATAGAAGGATTATGACAAACTAGCCAGGGATGGCCCAAAACAACAGGTGTAAAAGGTGAACGAAAAATTAAAAAAGAAATGGTTTCGCTATGATTACCAGAGACAGTGAGGGTTAAAGGTAGCGTCTCACGCTGAATCCCGGGGAGAGGACTACCATCCAAGGCGAACAAGGCCGTGGGCTCCCTTAACTGTCTGAGAGGAATGTCATGTTCCCGAGCCCAGGTCTCGTCCATAAAACAGCCCTCCGCCCCAGAGTCTATTAAGGCACTGCAGGAAGCTGACGAACCGGTCCAGCGTAGATGGACCGACAAGGTAGTGCAGGATCTTGAAGGTGAGACATGACGTAGGCGATACGAGCAGTGCTCCTGGAGTAAGTGTTGGGCTGGAGAGAAAACACAATATCACACTGGGTGAGGAACGAGCGGCATTCAGTGGGCTCCCCAGAGTAACACGGCGGGTTATTGATTCTGGGCTCCGGAGATTCGAAAGCCCTGGAAGTGGCCGGTGGATCGAGGCGGAGATGGTGAACCTGTTCTGTGAGGTTGGAGACTTGGGTGGCCAGGGTCTCAACGGCATGTCGAGCAGCAGACAATTCCTGCTCGTGTCTGCCTAGCATCGCTCTCTGGATCTCGACGGCTGAGTGGAGAGGATCCGAAGTCGCTGGGTCCATTCTTGGTCGGATTCTTCTGTTACGGTGCATGAATGAGGACCCAAAAGCGAATTAACGTAAACAGAGCTTCTTTAATAACAAAACATACGTAGGCTCAGATGGACCGGCAGATTCCGACAGGACAGGACAAGGTTGCAGCAAACATGACGATAGTCTGGTTCAGGCATGAATAACACAAACAAGAATCCGACAAAGACAGAAACAAAAACAGAGAGAGATATAGAGGACTAATCAGAGGGAAAAAGGGAACAGGTGGGAAAAGGGGTGACGAGGTAGTTAGGAGGAGACAAGGAACAGCTGGGGGAAAGAGGGGGAGAAAAGGTAACCTAATAACGACCAGCAGAGGGAGACAGGGTGAAGGGAAAGGACAGAAACAAGACACAACATGACAATACATGACAAAAGGACCTGTGAAGATGCTGGAGGAAGCCAAAGAACACCATCCTAACCGTGAAGCACAGAGGTGGCAGCATCATGTTGTCGGGGTGCTTTGCTGCAGGAGGGACTGATGGACTTCACAAAATATACGGCATCATGAGGCAGGAAATTAATGTGGATATATTGAAGTAACATCTCAAGACATCAGTTAAAGCTTGGTTGCAAATGGTTGTTTCAAATGAACAATGACCCCAAGCATACTTCCAAAGTTGTGGCAAAATTGGCTTAAGGACAACAAAGTCAAGGTATTGGAGTGGCCATCACAAAGCCCTGACCTCAATCCCATAGAAAATTTGTGGGCAGAACTGAAAAAGCGTGTGCGAGCAAGGAGGCCTACAAACCTGACTCGGTTACACTAGCTCTGTCAGGAGGAATGGGCCAAAATTCACCCAACTTATTGTGGGAAGCTTGTGGAAGGCTACCTGAAATGTTTGACCCAAGTTAAACAATTTAAAGGCAATGCTACCAAATACTAATTGAGTGTATGTAAACTTCTGACCCACTGGGAATGTGATGAAAGAAATAAAAGCTGAAATAAATCATTCTCTCTACTATTATTCAGTGATTCTAACTGACCTAAGACAGGGAATTTTTACTAGGATTAAATGTCAGGAATTGTGAAAAACTGAGTTTAAAATGTATTTGGCTAAGGTGTATGTAAATGTCCGACTTCAACTGTAAGTATTGACCATTTAGGTTACTACCAATGTCCCGCCCACCGCTATTTTACTTCCTTCGACTAACTTTGAAAGGAAAATATCAATGTCGCACAAATTTGAATAATTAAGTAATTCAGTAAAAATGCAATTGTTGTCCATTGAATTGAGGTGCATCGTTGCAGAGATCTGCGAGTATCGTGGAGAGCATTTTGATGAGGAAGTTGTCGACCAAGATATCTTAATAACTGTCAGACACTGAGTTATTTATGTTCTGACGTTAGTTATTCATGTATCGCCTTGAGTTATTGACGACTACACTAGGGTGTGTGTGTGTGTGGTGCGTGCGTGCGTAGTGTGTGTTTTATTGATTGTACTGTCATTCTCAATGTCTCTATTAGTGATTATGTAACTTATACATGTCTACTGAATATAGAGCTGGTTACAAGGCCTCACAAACACAGACACACACACAAACACACACACTTCTTGTTCCTCAAAGGGCTGAGGCACACTGCAGACATGTGTCAGCGTGTCTGTTCGTCCATCTGTGTGTGTGTCCAGCTGTCTGTCTGTGCGTTTATACTGTATAAAGGTGTACCGCTTTTTTCTTACCTGGCGAAGAAGGACGCGGCAGCAGAGGTGGTGGTTGGTGCTGCCGTGGTAACCTGCATAGTGGGAGGGGCCTGCGAGGACGAGGGGCGATCAGCGTTGTAGCGGTTCAGAACTGCCTCCGTCACACCCTCTCGACACCCATCAGATATCATCTGGGAGATCTATACACGCACACACACACACACACGCACACGCACACGCACACACACACACACACACACACACACACACACACACACAGAGAGTTAGCCGTTATACAACAATAATAACACAAAAGAGGGAGGGACATGGACATGGGAGAGAGGTGGTCACACATGTCGTGTGACTGGAAGTGCAACAGACGGACGTGTGAACAGAAGTCAGGAGGAAGTACACTTCTCAGTTGGGTTTTAGGAGAGGAAATAACATGTTTTCCTCCCACTGGTGGCACAGTGCCAGTCAGACCAGAGGGAGACCTGCCTGCCACCCTTCACCATCTGTCAACTCCATACCACAGAGCAGTAAGCACTGGCACACAACTCTGCCTCTCTCTCTCACACACTCTCTATGTCTCTCTCTCTCTCTCTCTTTCTCTCTCTCTCTCTCCCTCACACTCTCTATGTCTCTCTCTCTCTCTATCTCTCTCACACTCACTATGTCTCTCTCTCACACTCTCTCTCTCTCTCTATTTATTTCTCTCACACACTCTCTCTCTATATATATATCTCTCTCACACTGTATGTCTCTCTGTCTCTTTCTCTCTGACTCTTCCTCTTTTCGTTCGCTCTCGCTCTATCCTCCCCTCTCTCTCTCTCTCTCTAGCTCTATCCTCTCCCTCTCTCGACATCTCCTCCCTCCATCTCCCTCTGAGCCAGATGTGATAGAGATCTGATTATTCCTCTTGATTGTGTTGATCAAATTGACCTTAACAATGTCCTTCACGCACGGATGCATGCACACACATGCACACACACATGAGCACGGATACGCACACACACCTTAACTGTGCCCTTCCATGCCCTTCTGCCGACCCAGATGGCCCAGTGAACGGCAATATTAAAAGTCCTGGATGTATTCTGATCTCTCTCAGACAGGAGCTTATTAACTGATCACCAGATAAGACTGAGAAACACAATACTCTGTTCTCTCTCTCGCTCTCTCTCTCTCTCTCTCTCTCTCTCTCTCTCTCTCTCTCTCTCTCTCTCTCTCTCTCTCTCTCTCTCTCTCTCTCTCTCTCTCTCTCTCTCTCTCTCTCTCTCTCTCTCTCTCTCTCTCTCTCTCTCTCTCTCTCTCTCTCTCTCTCTCTCTCTCTCTCTCTCTCTCTCTCTCTCTCTCTCTCTCTCTCTCTCTTTTCCATCCTGCCTATTTCACTTGTAGGGTAGAGTGTGTTCCCCTTTTATATAGAAGACACTGTGTCACCTGAAAAAGACTGTAACTAAGATGGCAGCTACACATTTCTATGTTGACAGACTGAATATCAGCTGCACTGTGGACCCCTGTCTACTTGGCTTGTCACGCCCTGACCGTAGAGATCTTTTTATTCTCCATGTTTGGTTGGTTAGGGTGTGACTCGGTGGGAAACTCTATGTTCTGTGTTGTGGGTAGGTGTCTTTGTTAGTGGCCTGTATAGCCCTAGCAAGCTTCACGTTCGTTTTTGTTGTTTATTGTTTTGTTGGCGACATTACAAAATAAAGGAAAATGTACGCTCACCACGTTGCATCTTGGTCCGGTCATTTCCAAGACGACGTTCGTGACAGAACTACCCACCACAAATGGACCCAGCAGCGTGGCCGGGAGGAGCAGACAGAGTGGATATGGGAAGACATTCTGTAGGGAAAAGGATCCTGGACGTGGGAGGAGATCCTGGCTGGAAAGGATCACCTGCCGTGGGAGCAGGTGGAAGCAGCGAGGAGGGCGGAAGCAGCTAGTCAAGGGGACCAGCGTTACATAGGGTCAAGGCTGGCAAGTAAGACCGGGAGGCAACTCCCCCCCCAAAAAATTGGGCGGAGGCACATGGAGAGGTTGGCGGAGCTAACTCCCCGTGCTCACGGCAAGGAGAGTGGTACTGGTCAGGCACCGTGTTATGCGGTAAAGCACATGGTGTCTCCAGTGCGTGTTCACAGCCCGGTGTGCTACATTCCAGCTCCCCGCATTGGACGGGCTAGAGTAAGCATCAAGCCAGGACGGATGGTGCCGGCTCAGCGCGCCTGGCCTCCAGAGCGTCTCTTCGGCCCAGGATATCCTGCGCCGGCTATGCGCACTGTGTCTCCTGTGCGTCTGCGGGGTCTGGGTCCCGCACCAGAGCCGCCACCGTGGTAGATGCCCACCCACACCCTACCTTATGGTGTCCGCAACTTTGGGGGGGGGGGGGGGTACTGTCACGCCCTGACTGTAGAGATCTTTTTATTCTCTATGTTTGGTTGGTCAGGGTGTGACTCGGGTGGGAAACTCTATGTTCTGTGTTTCTATGTTTTGGCCGGGTATGGTTCTCAATCAGGGACAGCTGTCTATCGTTGTCTCTGATTGGGAATCATACTTAGGCAGCCTTTTTTCCTTTTGTATTTTGTGGGTAGGTGTCTTTGTTAGTGGCCTGTATAGCCCTAGCAAGCTTCACGTTCGTTTTTGTTGTTTATTGTTTTGTTGGCGACATTAAAAAATAAAGGAACATGTACGCTCACCACGTTGCACCTTGGTCCAGTCATTTCCAAGACGACGTTCGTGACATGGCTAGCTGTGGCTATCCCTAGCTAGCTGCAACACCTCAAGCTACACACCAAGGACAGACCTCAATTACCTCACTCACACACACACATGCACTCACACACACACACACACACACACACACACACACACACACACACACACACACACACACAGCAGGCAACTCAACGGCCACCCTGGGTGTCCTTGGCTCCCCCTCCATGCATTTTTATGTAATGTTTATGCTTGTCGCAGTGTGTGTGTGTGTGTGTGTGTGTGTGTGTATGTGTGTGTGTGTGTGTGTGTGTGTGTGTGCGTGTGTTTATAGATTTGGCACGTACAGCCTTGAAATACAGATATGGATTGTTAATTATGCTTCTTTATAACCTGCCAGCACTACCGTACAATGGTACGTAAATCCCAAGAATAGTGTGTGTGTGTGTGTGTGTGTGTGTGTGTGTGTGTGTGTGTGTGTGTGTGTGTGTGTGTGTGTGTTTATAGTGAGAGGTAAATCAGTCTATTTCTCCCCTTATAAAACAGAGGCACAGTGTGTATTTACTGCTTGATGCTCCAGGAGGACTAGTCTCAAATCAACCCCTCGCCCCTATCCCCATATCCCTGCCCCTGGACACCTGTTGTAAATCTGATTGATGGAACGAAGAAATTAAGGGCTTCATTCCAAGCTATACATACATTTTCAGAAATGTTGGTAAAATATGAGAACAGTAATATTTTACACACACATGAAGGTACCCATAAGCAATAATTAACCATATAAAGTCTTCAAATATTACCTCCACTTTAACTTTTGATTGTCTTTGTCTTTAAGATTGTCTGTGTTTACAAGTATGTGTGTGTGTGTGTGTGTGTGTGTGTGTGTGTGTGTGTGTGTGTGTGTGTGTGTGTGTGTGTGTGTGTGTGTGTGTGTGTGTGTGTGTGTGTGTGTGTGTGTGTGTGTGTGTGTGTGTGTGTGTGTGTGTGTGTGAGAGAGAAGAAAGTGAATGGGCAGGGAGGAGAAAAGCGTAAGGGGGATGACAAAACAGAGAGAGAAGGGGATGAGAGAGGAGAAACAGAGCAGGGCCAAAGTAAACAATAATGAAAAACAGATTGAGACACAGGACACAGAGGAGTCATTGAGATGGAAGTGAGATGCGGACAACAGATGGGTGGGGCTTGAAAGAAAAACAGAAAGGGGAGAGAGAGAGAGAGAGGGAGAGAGACAGAGAGAGAGAGAGAGAGAAAAAAAACGAGCGAGAGAGGGGAGTTCATAAGAGATTTTAGCATGGTTTGATCGTAAACATTGTGTTGTGTTGTGTTGTGCCATGTGTTGAGTTGTGTCATGTTTACAGGGTGTGTCCTTCTAACTAACTCAAGCCTAACACGCCCTGCCCACCTCTCAACACTCTGACAGTCAGCACCACCTAACAGGCTCTGGGAGCTAACACAAGTCTTCAGCTCTCAGACAGGCTTACCCATCACACTCTGTTTCATGTGCCCCATACATAGTCACCCAGATCTGGAGAATAAAACTGCATTGAAAAGGATGTCCATTGTGTTGTGACTGTGTGTTTGTGGCATCCTGTGTACATCCTAACCACTGTCATGGAATGCAATACATCTGAGAGGTTCAAATGAAACCATATGACTGTAATAGTCCTCCTCAGCCTGTTTCCATATGCTGCTTCCTGAAAGAAGGTATTCATCCTACACGACACTACCAACCATGCTAGATGTATTCTACACTATAGGCTGCAGTTTGGAAAAGAAACTGCAGCACATTTTGGATTCTCCGCAATGTGTGATCAAACCTAAGTCCTGACAAAGGTCTATTGATAGAAACATTGGTTGGCCACCCATGTTCGATATCAACAGTGAGAAGCATAGAACATATTCATAAGACGAATGGATATAGTGATTCATATAGTGTTTCTGACTGTAGGTCTTAAGGTGCTTTACAAGGTATGGGGGGGAAGACATCTGATTCACCACTAATATGTTGTCCCACTTGGATGGATGAAGCTCGGCAGCCATTTTGTGCCAGAAGGCTCACTTCATATCGCTGTATCAGCACTCTTTAAATGTCATCCCCTGATATAGGGAACAATTTCTTTACAGATCTCTCTCTCCTTCTCTTTTCTTCCTCTCCCTAGCTCCCTCTCCGTCTCTTTCCTTCCTCTCCCTAGCTCCCTCTCCGTCTAGACACACAAACACGCAAGCAAGCACATGCGTGCGTTCGTGTGCGTGTGGCTACTCCATCGGGTGCCAGCACTTGACCGCTAGCAGGACCCTTCCTGATTAGACAGCAGCAGTTAGACACTGCTAAAGCATGTTCTTCGTAGCATGGGGCTATGCTACAGTCTAAGCTATACGCTACTACGGTATAATGGGAAGACAATGGGTGAATGATGTCTCTTTGACTGGGCGTTGTGCCCTCTCAGCACTCTCAAGGAAAATGAGAAAATAACAGCAAGAAAATTGACTCCTATATCTTCTCCTACCTCTATTCCACACCTGCACGGACACCCACGCATGTACACACACACACACACATACACAGTGTATTTCCAGTAGCACCCTGGGCAGTGTGCCAGGCAGGCTTCAGAGAGGTGACCTTGAGACAGGGCTGAGGGGGGATGGAGGAGAGAAAAGGAGGGATGGATGGAGAGTTGCTGAAATGAGTGAGGGAAGGGAGGGAGGAAATGAAGGATGCAATAGGGGTGTAAGGAATAAATGTGGCAGGGAGAGGAAAAAGGGCTAAGTGTGTACGCAGTGTTGGAAAAAGGGCTACGTGTGTACGCAGTGGTGGAAAAAGGGCTACGTGTGTACGCAGTGTTGGAAAAAGGGCTAAGTGTGTACGCAGTGTTGGAAAAAGGGCTAAGTGTGTACGCAGTGGTGGAAAAAGGGCTACGTGTGTACGCAGTGTTGGAAAAAGGGCTAAGTGTGTACGCAGTGTTGGAAAAAGGGCTAAGTGTGTACGCAGTGTTGGAAAAAGGGCTACGTGTGTATGCAGTGGTGGAAAAAGGGCTACGTGTGTACGCAGTGGTGGAAAAAGTACTCAAACATCATACTTGAGTCAAAGTAAAGATACCTTAATAGAAAATGACTCAAGTAAATGTGAAAAGTCACCCAGTAAAATACTACTTCATTAAAAGTCTAAAAGTCTTTGGTTTAAATATACTTAAGTATCAAAGGTAAATGTAATTGCTACTGTATACTTACTAAAATAAAAAAAGACAAATCATTTCAAATTCCTATTAAGCAAACCAGATGTCACATTTAGTTTATTATTTGTATTATTATTTACAGATAGCCAGGGGCACACTCCAACATCATTTACAAACAAAGCATTAACGAGGACAGGTGAAACAGATCAGGGTGTGACAACCAGATCAGAGGCAGTAGGGATGACCAGGGTTGTGAATTTGACCATTTTCCTGTCCCGATAAGCATTCCAAATGTAATGTAAGTACTTTTAGGTGTCAGGGAAAATGTATGGAGTAAAAAGTACATTATTTTCTTTTGGAATGTAGTGAAGTAAAATTGTCAAAAATATAAATAGTAAAGTAAAGTACAGATAGCCCACAAAAAGTACCTTACACCACTGGGCGTACAACAGGAGAGAGAGAGGGAGAAACGAGACAAGAGAAAGGGGGAACAAGGGGAGATGAGAGCGAGAGAGAGGGGGAACAGGGGGAGATGAGAGCGAGAGAGAGCGGGAACAGGGGGAGATGAGAGCGAGAGAGAGGGGGAACAGGGGAGATGAGAGCGAAAGAGATATATAGGGAGATGAGGGATGGAGAGAAATGTAAGTGTGGGACTGAGATGGGGGGGTTGAGGGGAAGGAGATGAGGGGGAACAGGGGTGCGACAGGAGAGTTCCCTAGAGTCCTCATTACCAGGATATGAATTATATTACACAGAATCAGAACATAAAGCACTAACACTACACTACATATCTCTCTCCCTCTCCCTCACATGCCCTCTCTCCTTCCTCCTGCTTCTACAGTTGAAGTCGGAAGTTTACATACACTTAGGTTGGAGTCATTAAAACACATTTTTCAACCACTCCACACATTTCTTAGTTTTGGAAAGTCGGTTAGAAAGTAATTTTTCCAACTGTTTACAGACAGATCATTTCACTTATAATTCACTGTATCACAATTCCAGTGGGTCAGAAGTTTACAAACACTAAGTTGACTGTGCCTTTAAACAGCTTAGAAAATTCCAGAAAATGATGTCATGGCTTTAGAAGCTTTTGATAGGCCAATTGACATCATTTGAGGTGGAGGCGGAGGTGTGCCTGTGGATGGATATGTACCTATTGGAGGTGTACCTGTGGATGGATTTCAAGGCCTCCCTTCAAACTCTGTGCCTCTTTGTGGGAAAATCAAAAGAAATCAGCCAAGACCTCAGAAAGAAAATTGTACACCTCCATAAGTCTGGTTCATCCTTGGGAGCAATTTCCAAACGCCTGAAGGTACCACGTTCATCTGTACAAACAATAGTATGCAAATATAAACACCATGGGACCACGCAGCCGTCATACTGCACAGAAAGTAGACGTGTTCGGTCTCCAAGAGGTGAACGTACTTTGGTGTGAAACGTGCAAATCAATCCCAGAACAACAGCAAAGGACCTTGTGAAGATGCTGGAGGAAACAGGTACAAAAGTATCTGTATCCACAGTAAAAGGAGTCCTATATCGACATAACCTGAAAGGCCGCTCAGCAAGGAAGAAGCCACTGCTCCAAAACAGCCATAAAAAAGCCAGACTACGGTTTGCAACTGCACATGGGGACAAAGATCATACTTTTTCGAGAAATGTCCTCTGATCTGATTAATCAAAAATATAACTGTTTGGCCATAATGACCATCATATGTTTGGAGGAAAAAGAGGGAGGCTTGCAAGCCGAAGAGCACTGTCCCAAATGTGAAGCACGGGGGTGGCAGCATCATGTTGTGGGGGTGCTTTGCTGCAGGAGGGACTGGTGCACTTCACAAAATAAATGGAATCATGAGTGAGGAAAATTATGTGGATATATTGAAGCAACATCTCAAGGCATCAGTCAGGAAGTTAAAGCTTGGTCGCAAATGGGTCTTCCAAATGGACAATGACCCCAAGCATATTTCCAAAGTTGTGGCAAAATGGCTTAAGGACAACAGAGTCAAGGTATTGGAGTGGCCATCACAAAGCTCTGGCCTCAATCCCATAGAACATTTGTGGGCAGAACTGAAAAAGCGTGTGCGAGCAAGCAAGGAGGCCTACAAACCTGACTCAGTTACACCAGCTCTGTCAGGAGGAGGCTACCCAACATGTTTGACCCAAGTTAAACCATTTAAAGGCAATGCTACTAAATACTAATTGAGTGCATGTAAACTTCTGACCCACAGGGAATGTGATGAAAGAAATTAAATCTGAAATAAATCATTCTCTCTACTATTATTCTGACATTTCACATTCTTAAAATAAAGTGGTGATCCTAACTGACCTAAGATTGGGACTTTTTACTAGGATTTTTACTTTTTTACAGGAATTGGGAAAAACTGAGTTTAAATGTATTTGGCTAAGGTGTATGTAAACTTCCAACTTCAACTATATCTCTCTTCCTAATCCGCCCCACCGCCCCCTCTCTTTCAATTACAATTTTTGTTAAGAGCCTCAAGGCTGTCCTTTCCCAGAAGCCTTTGTTCCAAGAGGTGTCCTCGCCTTCCTTCCAGTTACCACTCTAACCACTCTGGGGACAGCCTCCACTCACACACACACGCGCACACACATAGAAACACGCATGCACCCACCCACCCACGCACACACACACACACACACACACATGCACACACGCGCACATACACACGTGCACACACACACACACACACACACACACACACACACACAGGCACACTTTGTCTGACCCCCATGGCTAATACACATCATCAGGGCCAATTATAGAATCTAATCCACCGTACATGACTCAACACTCGGCACAGACTGCGACTGGATTTCAGAGGACAAGTGAGGACAGTGGACAGACATAACCTCAGTTCAACCTCACAGTTCCTCCTCTCTCTTTGGTCAACAAAAGGAGGGAGACATTTTGAAAAACAAGGTCAATTCCTGTTGAAATGGGCCTCCAAAGCCTGACACAGAACATCAAAATTCCACATTTTCCACAGTTTCCAGATACAAACGTTTTGGATGCTATTCCGGCGTTATTTTATTTGTATCCCTTTTTTCCATTTCTTATCTGTCTCGTTCCATGAACAGAGTACATTTTTGGTCAAAGGAAACTATATGAATTTCACCAAATTTCTACATTATGTCCTAAAGAGCACAGGTTCAACTTCAACTTGACTATGGTAAGGGCCAATAACGTGCCATTAAAGTAATACGGTGGACCGTAGCAGGGTTGAGGCTTTCATCTAAAAATCAGCAATACATGCTGTTGTGACAGGGGGAATGGTAACCTTTTCCCCAGGCTCGAAATGCTGCCGCGTAGAGCCTGGTAACACTGTGCTACAAAGTGGGAGAGGAAGTGAGACTGCTCCAACTTTATTAGATGGGACTTTGAAAAATGGCGAAAATTGCCATTCAAAATGCCATGTATTATTACACTGACCATATTCTTTTTGGAAAGCCCAATTGATTCTGAGTTTGGGCATTTAACGTTTATGTGTGAAAACAATTTCTGAGACGTGTATTTCAGACATTTCCGAAACCCACTTCCTTGTTTAGTACACTTGCGCTGTTCGCACTCTGAAGTCCACAATGTAGGGAGGAGGTTCTAAGGGTTGTGCTAGACGGTGATGGACTGAGAGATTAGCCAATTAAAACCAGCGGTTGTTTCAACTGCTCTTGCCATAGACTTCCAGTGAAGTCCCGTGCTGAATCTCTGTAAAACCAGACGGTTTGACATACAGTAGAGAGAGCCTGCTGGTGGATAGGATGAATGGAAGCCTGTTGTGTGCAACAGGGAGGGGCAATTGAATGATTGAATGCCAGCTTCTCAGTTGTTTTTCAATTGTTTAAAAAAATTCTAGTCTATCTATCTATGGGTAACAGGGTTGAAAATATTATGCTCGAACGCACTCAATTTTTCACCACAAAACACCAGAAAATGGACAAAATGAATAGAACCCTCTCACCTGCTTTTACACTATGATTTGACTGTTCATAGTTTATTTTGAAATAATAATTTTAAGAGGAATCGTTTCACCATATTAAAACAAGAGTTCAGTTCGCGTAACAGGGTTGACCTTGAAATGAGGGACAGACGTAAATGAATCACTAATCACATGAAATAAATAATCATCTTCAGATGTATAAAATGTTCCACGTGGTCTATATTAAAGGGCACTTCATGGAACATAACAAGATTTTTTTTTAAATGCAAAATGCACTCTATTCGTGGAACGCCCCCATCTTCTTGCATTTCCCGAAAGTCTATCATCCCACACGCACGTTCGCACCCAATCCCAAGCATGCACAGACATAGCATACCTGGTAGGGGTAGAGTGTGACTCCTCCTCCGTTGGTGCGAGACATGTACTGGTGAGCCTGCAGTGCTGCTGTACTCAGCACTGCTCCACTCCCAGCATTGTTCCCGTTACTACCGGGGCTGTTGGGCGGCTGGGCCGACGGGACACCGGTGGCCTTACTGGAGTGTGCCGGGGAGCCGTTCCTCCTCTCCATCCCGAGGCCCACTCCTAGGGAACTGGGCTTGGAACCTTGGCGGGGTTGCCCTCCCTGGTGCACCGGGGATGGAGCCGGCGATGAGGACGCCGGGGCCGGCGCAGAAGAGGCTGCATGGGTGGATGTTTGAACCACAGAAGTTGCACCTGGGCTGGGGTTGGAAGCAGCTTGGCTGGGGCTGGAGAAGGACGCAGTAGAGGATGTTGGAGGCATGGTAGGGTGGTGTGGGTTTGGACGGGGATGGGGGTAGGCTGCTGCGGCTGAAGGGAGGTAGGCCCAGTCCCATGGGGCTGTGGGGCCCTGTGGAGGGCCACTGTGGCTGGGCAGGGTGGGGGGCGAGCTGGGGGACAGGTCCCATTGGTCCATGGTCAGCACCATGTGGACTGCTTCCTGTTTCAGCTGGGTCAGGTGGGTGGAACACACATCACAGCGACTGTCACGCTCATTCCAGGCCCGCCCCGAGCTGTTGGGCACCTGAAGCTTGTCGTGGAGGAGCAGGGAGAAGGACGGATCCTGCAGAGAGAGAAAGAAAGAGCTGGTTAGTTAAATGATTTCAGTCATTTCAGTAATTCATATGGATTCCTATCACTACATCTAGACACTGCACAGGACTGTAGAGCTGAAAGACGCTGTGGTTGATTCTGATGCTAGTGTAAGTAAAGCAAACAATGCAGAAGCTTATATGCACATACACAGACACACACACACACATATTTGAGCACTTTGAAGCTCTCTGTTCAGAGGAATAAAACAGCCAACTGAACAAACAGAAACGTCTTTCTCCTGCCTGACTTTGTTTGCTTGTTTGGTTACGCAGAAGAAGAAAGACAAAGGCAAAACTCATTAACCAAGTTGATCAGAGAAAGATAGAAACTAGAGACAGAGAGAAAGAAATGGAGAGAATGGGAAAAAGGAGAGATAGAGGGGGGAGAGACAGATAGAAAGAGAGGGAGGGAAGGAGGGAGGTTTTCAGTGGCTGGCAGGCCTCAACAGTAGACTCCTAACCAAACGTACAGCCTGCAGACACACACAGACCTGACCACAGCAATAAATTAACAAAATGAACAAACAAAAACACACACATCATACATGCACGCACGCACGCACCCACACACACATACACCCACCCATTCTATTCTATTCCCTCAGCAATTAATGATATGCCTGATATAAATGAGCTGAGAACACTCCCTCTCTCTCCCTCCCTCTCTCTTCCTCTCTACTTCTCTTTCTCTCACTCTCTCTCTCTCTGCCTGACTCTCCCTCTCTCCATCTCTCTTTCTCCCCCCGCTCTCCCTTTCTCTCCCCCTCTCTCTCTCTCAGTCCTTATCCCTCCCCCTCTCTCTCCTCCTCTCTCTCCCCGTCTCTCTTTCTCTCCACCTCTCTCTCTCCCTATTCATAACATCAAACAGAATGATGACTGAGGGTGAAAAGGCATTCGTCCTCACTCGGACACTCTCCAACATATATAAAGCCTGCAGCCTGAGGCCAGCGAAATTCTCTAGCACACCGTCCACTATGACTCCAATATGTCTATCATTAGGGAATGTGTGTGTGTGTGTGTGTGTGTGTGTGTGTGTGTGTGCAACGGCGGGATTTGTGGGTTCGATTCCTATTGGAGCCACACATGCATGACTAAGTCGCTTTGGACAAAAACACACACACACACACACACACACACACACACACAGGGCTCTCTGTCTGATCTTTTTATTTATAGACCAAATCAACACCACTAAACAGGGCCACACTAACACACACTCACACAGTTTCCTCCTTAACACAGCTCAATGTAATGGGAGCTGGAATGAGCTGTGACCAATTACCCTCTGTGACACACACATAAACAACCCAGCTCCTCTGGTCCTGCTCAGCTAAGGGTTGCCAGGGAGGGACGGAGAGTAGAACACACCTGGAGACCTCCTTCCATAGAGCTCCCTCACCTCTAAACCCTCCTTAAAACCCATCTGATGTGACCCAATAATGACGTCCTTCTTTACACTATTATTCCAGGATTGTTACAGCTGTTATCTCTACTACTTTTACATGTATACTACAACTAGTAATTACTACTACTACTATTATATAGGCACTATACTACTACTGTACTACTGTAATAGTCTGAAACATCTCAGACCCACTGTAGGATGTATGGAAGCTGTAGTACGTTCCTCATTAAACAATAATCCAATGAAGACACACACACACACACACACACACACACGTCTCAGCCAGAGAGACTACCCTACCCTCTGACATTATAAACATTTCCTATATACCAAAACTAGCTCTTACGGACCATACATCTACTTAACAGGACAGCTTTTGAGTCAATGGGCAGTGTTTATGAAATGCTGTCTCAATAAATGAATGTGATTTATTGTCAACCAGAATGTCAGTCAGGTCATCACTAGTCACCACAGCCACAAAGTCAGAAGGCTGTTCGACCAATTAGTTCAGGGAGTTTGATGACCGGCTTGCAGGGTTAGATGAGACACGCAATTCTTTTATCTATTAATCCATCAATGATTTGGTTATTTGTTAGATACAGTAAAACCAACAGTAAAAATGCAAAGTGTTAACTGGATGTTTCATTCAAACGTATCATGATGTCTGCCTTTGACTCATAGCTATAACAGGGTTATTCCCATATCTGCATTGTTTTTTTCAATCACATGTAGACAAACAAATTGACTTCTTGATTTTTTTTATTTATTACAATCCACAAGTAATACGTACAGTTTCACAGAAATGTTCACAAATTGGCATTTTTGGGCTGATTTAACATGAAAACGTCAACCCTGTTACTTTATTTTGGCACCGAGGCACTTATTATAATCAGTTATTTATGTAACTTAATATAGCCTTGCAGTCCGCCTACAAAGGCATAGTCTTCAAGCTATGGCAAAACATTTCATCATAATAATAATACTTGATTGGACTTAAAATGCACTTTTCTAGACACCCAAAGCTCTTTACAGTGTAAGGGGAAACTCACCACCCTCACCCCACTCTATACAGGGGAAACTCACCACCCTCACCCCACTCTATACAGGGGAAACTCACCACCCTAACCCCACTCTATACAGGGGAAACTCACCACACTCACCCCACTCTATACAGGGGAAACTCACCACCCTAACCCCACTCTATACAGGGGAAACTCACCACCCTCAACCCACTCTATACAGGGGAAACTCGCCACCCTCACCCCACTCTATACAGGGGAAACTCACCACCCTCACCCCACTCTATACAGGGGAAACTCACCACCCTAACCCCACTCTATACAGGGGAAACTCACCACCCTCAACCCACTCTATACAGGGGAAACTCGCCACCCTCACCCCACTCTATACAGGGGAAACTCACCACCCTAACCCAACTCTATACAGGGAAAAATCACCACCCTCACCCCACTCTATACAGGGGAAACTCACCACACTCACCCCACTCTATACAGGGGAAACTCACCACCCTAACCCCACTCTATACAGGGGAAACTCACCACCCTCAACCCACTCTATACAGGGGAAACTCGCCACCCTCACCCCACTCTATACAGGGGAAACTCACCACCCTAACCCCACTCTATACAGGGAAAAATCACCACCCTCACCCCACTCTATACAGGGGAAACTCACCACACTCACCCCACTCTATACAGGGGAAACTCACCACCCTAACTCCACTCTATACAGGGGAAACTCACCACCCTCCCCCCACTCTATACAGGGGAAACTCACCACCCTCAACCCACTCTATACAGGGGAAACTCACCACCCTAACCCCACTCTATACAGGGGAAACTCACCACCCTCAACCCACTCTATACAGGGGAAACTCGCCACCCTCACCCCACTCTATACAGGGGAAACTCACCACCCTAACCCCACTCTATACACGGGAAACTCACCACCCTCAACCCACTCTATACACGGGAAACTCACCACCCTCAACCCACTCTATACAGGGGAAACTCACCACCCTCAACCCACTCTATACAGGGGAACCTCACCACCCTCAACCCACTCTATACAGGGGAAACTCATTACCCTAACCCCACTCTATACAGGGGAAACTCACCACCCTCAACCCACTCTATACAGGGGAAACTCACCACCCTCAACCCACTCTATACAGGGGAAACTCACCACCCTCAACCCACTCCATAGAAGGGAAACTCACCACCTTCAACCCACTCTATACAGGGGAAACTCACCACCCTCAACCCACTCTATACAGGGGAAACTCACCACCCTCAACCCACTCCATACAGGGGAAACTCACCACCCTCAACCCACTCTATACAGGGGAAACTCACCACCCTCAACCCACTCTATACAGGGGAAACTCACCACCCTCAACCCACTCTATACAGGGGAAACTCACCACCCTCAACCCACTCCATACAGGGGAAACTCACCACCCTCAACCCACTCTATACAGGGGAAACTCACCACCCTCAACCCACTCCATACAGGGGAAACTCACCACCCTCAACCCACTCTATACAGGGGAAACTCACCACCCTCAGCCCACTCTATACAGGGGAAACTCACCACCCTCAACCCACTCTATACAGGGGAAACTCACCACCCTCAACCCACTCCATACAAGGGAAACTCACCACCCTCAACCCACTCTATACAGGGGAAACTCACCACCCTCAACCCACTCTATACAGGGGAAACTCACCACCCTCAACCCACTCTATACAGGGGAAACTCACCACCCTCAACCCACTCCATACAGGGGAAACTCACCACCCTCAACCCACTCTACACAGGGGAAACTCACCACCCTCAACTCACTCCATACAAGGGAAACTCACCACCCTCAACCCACTCTATACAGGGGAAACTCACCACCCTCAACCCACTCTATACAGGGGAAACTCACCACCCTCACCCCACTCTATACAGGGGAAACTCACCACCCTCACCCTACTCTATACAGGGGAAACTCACCACCCTCAGCCCACTCTATACAGGGGAAACTCACCACCCTAACTCCACTCTATACAGGGGAAACTCACCACCCTCAACCCACTCTATACAGGGGAAACTCACCACCCTCACCCCACTCTATACAGGGGAAACTCACCACCCGCAGCCCACTCTATACAGGGGAAACTCACCACCCTCACCCCACTCTATACAGGGAAACTCACCACCCTCAACCCACTCTATACAGGGGAAACTCACCACCCTAACTCCACTCTATACAGGGGAAACTCACCACCCTCAGCCCACTCTATACAGGGGATACTCACCACCCTCACCCCACTCTATACAGGGGAAACTCACCACCCTCACCCCACTCTATACAGGGGAAACTCACCACCCTCAACCCACTCTATACAGGGGTAACTCACCACCCTCAACCCACTCTATACAGGGGAAACTCACCACCCTCAACCCACTCTATACAGGGGAAACTCACCACCCTCAACCCACTCTATACAGGGGAAACTCACCACCCTCAACCCACTCTATACAGGGGAAACTCACCACCCTCAACCCACTCTATACAGGGGAAACTCACCACCCTCAACCCACTCTATACAGGGGAAACTCATTACCCTAACCCCACTCTATACAGGGGAAACTCACCACCCTCAACCCACTCTATACAGGGGAAACTCACCACCCTCAACCCACTCTATACAGGGGAAACTCACCACCCTCAACCCACTCCATACAAGGGAAACTCACCACCCTCAACCCACTCTATACAGGGGAAACTCACCACCCTCAACCCACTCTATACAGGGGAAACTCACCACCCTCAACCCACTCCATACAGGGGAAACTCACCACCCTCAACCCACTCTATACAGGGGAAACTCACCACCCTCAACCCACTCTATACAGGGGAAACTCACCACCCTCAACCCACTCCATACAAGGGAAACTCACCACCCTCAACCCACTCTATACAGGGAAAACTCACCACCCTCAACCCACTCCATACAGGGGAAACTCACCACCCTCAACCCACTCTATACAGGGGAAACTCACCACCCTCAACCCACTCCATACAGGGGAAACTCACCACCCTCAACCCACTCTATACAAGGGGAAACTCACCACCCTCAACCTACTCTATACAGGGGAAACTCACCACCCTCAACCCACTCCATACAAGGGAAACTCACCACCCTCAACCCACTCTATACAGGGGAAACTCACCACCCTCAACCCAATCTATACAGGGGAAACTCACCACCCTCAATACACTCTATACAGGGGAAACTCACCACCCTCAACCCACTCCATACAGGGGAAACTCACCACCCTCAACCCACTCTATACAGGGGAAACTCACCACCCTCAACCCACTCTACACAGGGGAAACTCACCACCCTCAACCCACTCTACACAGGGGAAACTCACCACCCTCAACCCACTCTATACAGGGGAAACCTACCACCCTCAACCCACTCCATACAGGGGAAACTCACCACCCTCAACCCACTCTATACAGGGGAAACTCACCACCCTCAACCCACTCTATACAGGGGAAACTCACCACCCTCACCCCACTCTATACAGGGGAAACTCACCACCCTCAGTCCACTCTATACAGGGGAAACTCACCACCCTCACCCCACTCTATACAGGGGAAACTCACCACCCTCAGCCCACTCTATACAGGGGAAACTCACCACCCTCACCACACTCTATACAGGGGAAACTCACCACCCTCAGCCCACTCTATACAGGGGAAACTCACCACCCTCACCCCACTCTATACAGGGGAAACTCACCACCCTCAACCCACTCCATACAAGGGAAACTCACCACCCTCAACCCACTCTATACAGGGGAAACTCACCACCCTCACCCCACTCTATACAGGGGAAACTCACCACCCTCAGCCCACTCTATACAGGGGAAACTCACCACCCTCACCCTACTCTATACAGGGGAAACTCACCACCCTCAGCCCACTCTATACAGGGGAAACTCACCACCCTAACTCCACTCTATACAGGGGAAACTCACCACCCTCAACCCACTCTATACAGGGGAAACTCACCACCCTCACCCCACTCTATACAGGGGAAATTCACCACCCTCAGCCCACTCTATACAGGGGAAACTCACCACCCTCACCCCACTCTATACAGGGGAAACTCACCACCCTCAACCCACTCCATACAAGGGAAACTCACCACCCTCAACCCACTCTATACAGGGGAAACTCACCACCCTCACCCCACTCTATACAGGGGAAACTCACCACCCTCAGCCCACTCTATACAGGGGAAACTCACCACCCTCAACCCACTCTATACAGGGGAAACTCACCACCCTCAGCCCACTCTATACAGGGGAAACTCACCACCCTAACTCCACTCTATACAGGGGAAACTCACCACCCTCAACCCACTCTATACAGGGGAAACTCACCACCCTCACCCCACTCTATACAGGGGAAACTCACCACCCTCAGCCCACTCTATACAGGGGAAACTCACCACCCTCACCCCACTCTATACAGGGGAAACTCACCACCCTCAACCCACTCTATACAGGGGAAACTCACCACCCTCACCCCACTCTATACAGGGGAAACTCACCACCCTCAGCCCACTCTATACAGGGGAAACTCACCACCCTCACCCCACTCTATACAGGGGAAACGCGCCAGCCTCACCATTCACTTACATACTCTTTATTTGTGTTTATTGTATTGTCCCATCCACCTCCTCTTTGTTTTACATTTGACATTTTTTCAGATTCTGTATTTTATTACCATTGTATTATTCATGCAGTTTCCTACACAGTATCACATGATATAAATACTGTTTGATATACACATGCAGTGAAAACAGAACAAATATAAGCAACACCAGTTGGGACACAAGTTTAAATTCTTAAAAGTTATTAAGGAACATTCCATTGTTAGTTCAACACTATTGCAATTAAACGAATGTCATGAAAGTGTATGGTGTAAGTGACAGTGATTAGTTCTTTAAATTCTTGTTAATTTCAGCAGCATATTTCTCTGTGGCTTTTGTTTGTCAGTCTTTTTGCCCACAACTTGAAAGGGAACAACATTGAATGGGAGACTTTTCCTCTCCACACTGACTTGTTTTCCTGCCAAAGCCTGAGCATCTGTTGAAGGTCAACAATATGATATAGCACTATTAGAATGAAAGGCTTGTAGGGACACTAACAATGTTTCTCTACCAAATAGAATAACTCTCCTGTGCTTGGAATGGAATCCCTTATCCTAGATAGCTAGATCATTTTAGATAAGAGTAGCAAAAGTTAGCTACTAGTTATCTAAAAAATGAAAAACAACTTACCATTTTGTCCAAACCTTTTCTCCTTTCTCAATGTTATGCATTTTTGTGACATTGCCAGTTCTTGTTACCGAACGTATCTAGATATTTGGTCCTCAAACTTGAACTCGAGATACACTATTTTGAAAATGAGGCGCTTCCCGCAAACCAGAATATGCTCATCACATTCCCTCATCTGATTGGTCGAGTGGGTGGGCCTTCTGACTTTGCAGCTGTGGTAACTAGTGATGACCCCATCAATCAGGGCTCTTTTGTTCAACTTCTGTTCACAACATCACTAAAACCAACCATGATAACTGACAGAGCAGATATTGTGCTCTGGAGTGTGTGAATGTATGTTTGTGTGTGTGGAGGGGGACATGGTTCCCTCCGTTCCTTGTCCACACCGATCCACTCCCCTCCTCCCCTATTCCCTTGCTCCTTCCATCCCTCCCGCTATCCCTCACTACCTCTCTCCTCAGTATAATGAGCTGTAGTCTAGCTGGGTTTTCATCCTGCAATTGGAAGCATTCAGACGCTACAAATCTCTTACCTCCCCAGCTCCACTCTAGGTATCAAAGCAAACAAACTCGCGCACACACACACCCACACCCCCACCCACACACACACACCCACACACACACACACACACACACAGCTCTCAATATATATATCAAAGTAAATAAACAACATTAATCCCCTCTGCGTCTCCCTTGTACTCTCCCCCATCTTTCAATCCCACCTTTATTAGCATAGAAATAGTGTGTGTGTGTGTGTGTGTGTGTGTGTGTGTGTGTGTGTGTGTGTGTGTGTGTGTGTGTGTGTGTGTGTGTGTGTGTGTGTGTGTGTGTGTGTGTGTGTGTGTGCGTGTGTGTGTGTGTGTGTGTGTTATTAAAACCCTTTCACAGAAGCTTGGCTGAGTCAATTACCATACCCATACAGAGGACGTCCCAGTGCACACCAAACACACAGACACACACACATAGGTCCCATTACACCAAACCCCTGGAGCTAGGGGTGAAGGGTCAGAAGTTACAAAGGAGCTACTGACAAGTCTCCAGAACTTTCTATACCGCATATTCTCCGGTGGGGTGGAACTGAAACGTATGATTCACAAACGTGTACAGGTACAAAGATCTGATGTTTCTGCATACTGAATGCGACAAAACTATTTTTAAGTCTAATGACATCATAATGCAGACAGTAAACCAAACAGAACAGGGCCCCAGGAGCATGCTAAATGGGCCACCAACTGGAATGCGTGGTATTGCAGCGTTCGTTCACGTTACATTTCACATTCCTGCAGGCACATTGCCTGGTGGCGTTTATTAATGTTTACATACTGTACCGTTTATTTTTTTTTAAATGTCACCAGAAGTATTTGTGTTGAGGATACAGTATTCCAGGCTATTCCGACTATGCCATATCCTGCGTCTTGTATGAAGCATGTTCAGACATTAAGTTTAACTGGCAATGGATAAATTGGTTAATATCTTCTCAATGGACTGACTGTTACGCTGTTTAAACAGAATGTATACCAGAAGGCTCCCGAACCTCTCTCAATCACACCTCTGTTACCATCTGTGCTGCTGAGACTGACCTGTGTGTTTGTGAGGGTGTGTGTGTGTATGTGCAACAAGATCTCACGAAAGTATGACATTTACTTCAGAATCTGACACGTGTACAGTGAGGGGAAAAAGTATTTGATCCCCTGCTGATTTTGTACGTTTGCCCACTGACAAAGAAATGATCCATCTATAATTTTAATGGTAGGTTTATTTGAACAGTGAGAGACAAAATAACAACAACAAAAATCCAGAAAAACGCATGTCAAAATGTTTATAAATTGATTTGCATTTTAATGAGGGAAATAAGTATTTGACCCCCTCTCAATCAGAAAGATTTCTGGCTCCCAGGTGCCTTTTATACAGGTAACGAGCTGAGATTAGGAGCACACTCTTAAAGGGAGTGCTCCTAATCTCAGTTTGTTACCTGTATAAAAGAAACCTGTCCACAGAAGCAATCAATCAATCAGATTCCAAACTCTCCACCATGGCCAAGACCAAAGAGCTCTCCAAGGATGTCAGGGACAAGATTGTAGACCTACACAAGGCTGGAATGGGCTACAAGACCATCGCCAAGCAGCTTGGTGAGAAGGTGACAACAGTTGGTGCGATTATTCACAAATGGAAGAAACACAAAAGAACTGTCAATCTCCCTCAGCCTGGGGCTCCATCCAAGATCTCACCTCGTGGAGTTGCAATGATCATGAGAAAGGTGAGGAATCAGCCCAGAACTACACGGGAGGATCTTGTCAATAATCCCAAGGCAGCTGAGACCATCGTCACCAAGAAAACAATTGGTAACACATTACGCCGTGAAGGACTGAAATCCTGCAGCGCCTGCAAGGTCCCCCTGCTCAAGAAAGCACATACATGCCCGTCTGAAGTTTGCCAATGAACATCTGAATGATTCAGAGGACAACTGGGTGAAAGTGTTGTGGTCAGATGAGACCAAAATGGAGCTCTTTGGCATCAACTCAACTCGCCGTGTTTGGAGGAGGAGGAATGCTGCCTATAAACACCATCCCCACCGTCAAACATGGAGGTGGAAACATTATGTTTTGGGGGTGTTTTTCTGCTAAGGGGACAGGACAACTTCACCGCATCAAAGGGACGATGGACGGGGCCATGTGCCGTCAAATCTTGGGTGAGAACCTCCTTCCCTCAGCCAGGGCTTTGAAAATGGGTCGTGGATGGGTATTCCAGCATGACAATGACCCAAAACACTTGGCCAAGGCAACAAAGGAGTGGCTCAAGAAGAAGCACATTAAGGTCCTGGAGTGGCCTAGCCAGTCTCCAGACCTTAATCCCATAGAAAATCTGTGGAGGGAGCTGAAGGTTTGAGTTGCCAAACGTCAGCCTCGAAACCTGAATGACTTGGAGAAGATCTGCAAAGAGGAGTGGGACAAAATCCCTCCTGACATGTGTGCAAACCTGGTGGCCAACTACAAGAAACGTCTGACCTCTGTGATTGCCAACAAGGGTTTTGCCACCAAGTACTAAGTCATGTTTTGCAGATGGGTCAAATACTTATTTCCCTCATTAAAATGTAAGTCAATTTATAACATTTTTGACATGCGTTTTTCTGGATTTTTGTTGTTGTTATTTTGTCTCTCACTGTTCAAATAAACCTACCATTAAAATTATAGACTGATCATTTCTTTGTCAGTGGGCAAACGTACAAAATCAGCAGGGGATGAAATACTTTTTTCCCTCACTGTACAAAGGAGGATAAATATTGATTTTTAACGGGGATAAACTTAGATTTTTTTACAGTTCCTTTTAGGCATTAATTCTGAACGGTTAAGGTAAGGGATAAGGATAGGCTTAAAACATAAATATGTGTCCTAGCACAGGGATTTAACCCAAGAGACTTGGAACCAGTGCGAGCGGCATACTGGGATTGAACCCGCGATCCTTGGAACCGGAGCGCGCGGCTTACATCCATCCGTCATCCCCGTCCACAACGCCCTAGCAAGCCGCGAGCCTACTTGATGGTAACAGGGCTCACCGTTGCCCCTAGTGGTCGGTATTGAAGCCGATTGCCGATGCCCTGGGAACCTGGACGGAGGTCGAATATCGCCTTCGATTTGGTGTTACTTGGCTGATGTGAGTGAGTGAGTGAGTGAGTGAGAGTTTGTGTGTGTGTTTGTGTTTGTCCATGAATTTGCAATTAGACCACAGACAGGCCCACAAAGCAGCCCTTCATACCAACACAGAACACACACACACCATCATGTTCTGAAAGACCACCCCGCGATCCTGAAACCGAGCATTAGCCTACGTCAACAAATCAGACCCACAACAGCGAGAGGACACACACATCGACTGTCAGTTGAGGGATTGTGTGTGTGAGGGAAGGAATGAGGTTTAGGTGGGTACCCTGGTCCTACATATACAACAATGCCTTCCCACATGGACAGAATGACAGACAGACAAACATTCAAACAAAAGACACATGTTCATTTGTGGCTGACATGACCCAGTACACAAACACACCCTCCCCCCGCCAAGCTAAATGAACTACGTTTGCTTCGGCTTGTTCTTTCAACTCTGTCAGTGTTCTCTTTCCCTCTCTGTCCACCCTTTCGATGTTCTCTCTCTCTCTCCAGCATTACCTCTCTACACTGCAAAGGAAAAGAAAACCAAGCAAAACGAATACGCTCCTGCTGACTAACAACCCTTGTTAGAGAGTTTTATGTCCAAGAGAACGAGAGGGGAGGAGAGGAAAGAGAGGGGACAGAAAGGGAGAGAGAGAGAGAGAGAGAGAGAGAGAGAGAGAGAGAGAGAGAGAGAGCGAGAGCGAGAGTAGAAGACAGAAAAGCGAGAGTAGGACAGGGGGAGAGGGCGAGAGAGCGAGAGAGAGAGAGAGAGAGAGAGAGAGAGAGAGACAGAGAGAGAGAGAGAGAGAGAGAGAGAGAGAGAGAGAGAGAGAGAAGGAGACAGAAAAGCGAGAGTAGGACAGGGGAGAGGGCGAGAGAGAGAGAGAGAGAGAGAGAGAGAGAGAGAGCGAGAGAGAGAGAGAGAGAGAGAGAGAGAGAGAGAAGGAGACAGAAAAGCGAGAGTAGGACAGGGGGAAAGGGCGAGAGGGTGGAGGAGGACATCTTGCCAACAGGTAATATACCCCGTTCAGCCTGTAAACCAGTTACACAGACACACACACACAAACCAGCACACACACCAGAAAATCAGCCAAGAGAACAATAAAGGCAACATGGTGCCCAGTGTCTGAGATGAGGACCTCGTTGTTCTAAATTAGCTGAGGTTGGGGAGGCTGCCAAAACGCCCGAACAAAAAGAAAACAGCGAAGCTAGAGCAGGATTTTTTTCAGATCGGAATGATGAATGTGGGTGTGTGTGTGTGCGTGTGTGTGTGCGTGTGTGCTTGTACGTGTGTGTGAAAGCAGATACTGTAGATAGACCCACACAAGAAGTGTATACTAAATCACAGCACAGCCTTTCACTCCGTATTACCTCGGCTTATAGCCCACTCCCACAGCCACTTTGAGTTTGACTTTGAGTTTATTTTATTTTTACAAGGGACAGTGCACATTAATCAACGTTTCAGTAAAAGTGCCGGTTTGTTTTAGCCAGTCGGCTAATTTTCAACCGCAGTCCCTGGCAGGTTATTAAAAACAATTACAATATACAATATAACAATAATACAATAGCAACATAGGACAAGCAAGACATAGCATACAGACAGAGCAACATAGGACAAGCAAGACGTAGCATACAGACAGAGCAACATAGGACAAGCAAGACGTAGCATACAGACAGAGCAACATAGGACAAGCAAGACGTAGCATACAGACAGAGCAACATAGGACAAGCAAGACGTAGCATACAGACAGAGCAACATAGGACAAGCAAGACGTAGCATACAGACAGAGCAACATAGGACAAGCAAGACGTAGCATACAGACAGAGCAACATAGGACAAGCAAGACATAGCATACAGACAGAGCAACATAGGACAAGCAAGACATAGCATACAGACAGAGCAACATAGGACAAGCAAGACGTAGCATACAGACAGAGCAACATAGGACAAGCAAGACATAGCATACAGACAGAGCAACATAGGACAAGCAAGACATAGCATACAGACAGAGCAACATAGGACAAGCAAGACGTAGCATACAGACAGAGCAACATAGGACAAGCAAGACGTAGCATACAGACAGAGCAACATAGGACAAGCAAGACGTAGCATACAGACAGAGCAACATAGGACAAGCAAGACGTAGCATACAGACAGAGCAACATAGGACAAGCAAGACGTAGCATACAGACAGAGCAACATAGAACAGAAAGCAGCAAGACAAAATTCATAAAAGCAACAAAGTGTTTCCACACCTCACAAGCTACAGACAACAGACACTCTAATAACAACACCTTTGAGGACTTGGACACCCTCATTCTCTCCACACTCTTTCCCCAATCATCTCTTCCTTTCTCGGTCCTCAGCCATAGCCCGTTAATGATGAGTGTATTAGACAGAGGTGATAAATGTATGAGATAATTCCATCTGAAGTTTTTGTCTCAGTTCATCTCGCTGTCTGATGCAGAGTCCACTCATATCTGTGTGTCTGACTGAACAACCAGGCATGCCAGTGACAACGCTTTGCAACAGTCTGTGTGTGTGTGTGTGGGTGGGGGGGGGGGGGGGGGGGGGTTGTGTGTGTTATCACTGCTGTATGTCCAACATGCCTCAGGACACTGACTAGCCGACACACAGACTCTATGGAGAGAAACATTTGTTTATAAATAGGCCAGTCGCAGCAGACAGAACAGTCTCTCCTCGTCCCCTCTGCTACAGTCATACAGACTTACTGTAGCTACACACAGCCTGTGACTGAAAGGGGACTCCATTCCCTACGTAGCACACTACTTTTGACCCAACAAGCTCTCACAGTCTGAATGCAGAATTAGACGTTCATCAGCGTTTCTCCAATCAAAACACCCAATCTTCTGATTCAGAGTCATGGGATTACGAGTTGCTCCAAATGTCAGAATTTAGGTTAAGTGTTAAGGTTTTGGAAAGGGTTAAAAGATGACGTTCTCTGAATGGTTTCGGAGCACCAACTTAATCACTTTGAAATCTGACATTTGAAACAACTGAAATTAGTTTGAGCAACAAGCCCGAAAGTCTAATTGTGATGTGAAACTGTGAGAGCTTGTTGGATGAAACAGGACAAGCTCACGCTTTTTATTTGTCTCTGTGTGTGTGTGTCAGGTAAATGGCCTGCTCTAGCTGGAGAGTCAGAGAATGGTCTTGAAGCCAAGACAGTGATGACCACAGAACACAGACAGACAGCACACACGCACACACACTAATCTCTCCTATGTGCTAAACTCAGCCTCTCTGTCTCTATCTTTTGGAGATCTGCCATAAAAGCACCCTTGGCCGACATTGCTATGACCCCTCCCTCTCTCCTGCCCCCTCCTTCCATTCTCTCTCTCTCTCTCTCTCTCTCTCTCTCTCTCTCTCTCTGCCTCTCTCTCTCTCTCTGCCTCTCTCTCCTACCTCCCTCTCTCTCTCTCCTACCTCCCCCTCTCCTCTCTCGCCCCTCCTCCCCCCTCAGACTGGAAATAGGAAATTAGAGCTCGGAGAAAAGCAATGAGAGAGGAAGGAGGGAAGGGGAAGGAGGAGAGGATGGGAGAGGGGGGTGAGACAGGAAATGGAGCAAGTCTTACCCAGAATGCCGAGGGTTTATCGGCGTGTAATAAGTTCCAGATGGCTGCACACGGAAGGTGAGGCTGAAAAACCCCCTCTCTCTCATGCTTTTCCTTCCTCTCTCTCTCTCCCCCTTTTTCATCTCTCTCCTCCATTTTCCCCTTTCTCCCTCACTCTCATTTAGTTTTTACTCTACCCTTACCTTACTGTCTGTCTCTTTCGCTTTCACATGAACACAAAGGCATCTTCCAAAGACAAACTCACACACACAAACACACATACAGTCTTGTACAACTAACCTTGTGGGGACACATAATTCTATTCTATTCTATTTTTCCCTAACCCCTAACCCTAAACCTTAACCCTAAAACTAACCCAAGCTCCTAAACCTAACCCTAAACCTAATTCTAACCCTAACACCTACATGCCATTGCATGTTAAAAAAAGCACACACACACACACACACACACACACAGGTGCATTCTCAGCAGGTCTGAGATCAGTTTATTGGTGCAGAAGAGAAGGATCCGGTCTATAGCACCTGCTCTGAGCACACGCGCACACAAGCGCACACACACACACACACACACACACAGTAGGCGAGGTTAGCTGAAGAGTTAGTGAGACACAGAGACCCAGTGTTCACTGTAAGAGAATTAGCTACGTAAACACTCACTCCTGTACATCTACTTATTTCCACTGAGTAGTGCATGTGTTTCTGTGTGTGTTTCTGTGTGTGTTTGTTTGTGTTTCTGTGTTTGTTTGTGTTTCTGTGTGTGTTTGTGTTTCTGTGTGTGTTTCTGTGTGTGTTTGTGTTTCTGTGTGTGTTTCTGTGTGTGTTTGTTTGTGTTTCTGTGTGTGTTTGTTTGTGTTTCTGTGTGTGTTTGTTTGTGTTTCTGTGTGTTTGTTTGTGTTTCTGTGTGTGTTTGTTTGTGTTTCTGTGTGTGTTTGTTTGTGTTTCTGTGTGTGTTGTTTGTGTTTCTGTGTGTGTTTGTTTGTGTTTGTTTGTGTTTCTGTGTGTGTTTGTTTGTGTTTCTGTGTGTGTTTGTTTGTGTTTCTGTGTGTTTCTGTTTGTGCTTCTGTGTGTTTGTTTGTGCTTCTGTGCGTGTTTGTTTGTGTTTCTGTGTGTGTTTGTTTGTGTTTCTGTGTGTGTTTGTTTGTGTTTCTGTGTGTGTTTGTTTGTGTTTCTGTGTGTGTTTGTTTGTGTTTCTGTGTGTGTTTGTTTGTGTTTCTGTTTGTGTTTGTTTGTGTTTCTGTTTGTGTTTGTTTGTGTTTCTGTGTGTTTGTTTGTGTTTCTGTGAGTGTTTGTTTGTGTTTCTGTGTGTTTTTGTTTGTGTTTCTGTGTGTTTGTTTGTGTGTTTCTGTGTGTTTGTTTGTGTTTCTGTGTGTGTTTGTTTGTGTTTCTGTGTGTGTTTGTTTGTGTTTCTGTGTGTGTTTGTTTGTGTTTCTGTGTGTGTTTGTTTGTGTTTCTGTGTGTGTTTGTTTGTGTTTCTGTTTGTGTTTGTTTGTGTTTCTGTTTGTGTTTGTTTGTGTTTCTGTGTGTTTGTTTGTGTTTCTGTGAGTGTTTGTTTGTGTTTCTGTGTGTTTTTGTTTGTGTTTCTGTGTGTTTGTTTGTGTGTTTCTGTGTGTTTGTTTGTGTTTCTGTGTGTGTTTGTTTGTGTTTCTGTGTGTGTTTGTTTGTGTTTCTGTGTGTGTTTGTTTGTGTTTCTGTGTGTGTTTCTGTGTGTTTCTGTGTGCGTTTCTGTGTGTGTTTGTTTGTGTTTCTGTGTGTGTTTCTTTGTGTTTCTTTGTGTTTCTGTGTGTGTTTCTTTGTGTTTCTGTGTGTGTTTCTTTGTGTTTCTGTGTGTTTCTGTTTGTGTTTCTGTGTGTTTGTTTGTGTTTCTGTGCGTGTTTGTTTGTGTTTCTGTGTGTGTTTCTGTGTGTTTCTGTGTGTGTTTCTGTGTGTGTTTGTTTGTGTTTCTGTGTGTGTTTGTTTGTGTTTCTGTGTGTGTTTGTTTGTGTTTCTGTGTGTGTTTGTTTGTGTTTCTGTGTGTGTTTGTTTGTGTGTTTCTGTGTGTGTTTGTTTGTGTGTTTCTGTGTGTGTTTGTTTGTGTGTTTCTGTGTGTGTGTTTCTGTGTCTGTGTGTTTGTGTTTCTGTGTGTGTTTGTTTGTGTTTCTGCGGGAGCCCGTAGCGAATGAATGGAATCGAATGTTCGCTTTTCGAATCGAAAGCCTGTTTTGACTAGAGTGATGCTTAGAATTCCATTTTGCCTAAACGGCACAAAGAAATGTATCCCTTTTAATTTGACCACTCCAATCTGTTCGTCGGACGAAGCTGGGAAAAAAACAACTTGTGTAGAAAGTAAACATCCGCATCTCGATGGTGTCAACTGTGCTTATGTCCTCGTAATGAGAAAGTAGGGGAACAATGAAAACTACGGACTATTTCTGATCTAGTGAACGATGACAAGCGAGCTCGCTGCCCAGACTTACACAATTACAAAGAGGAGATTCTCCTGATTAAAATGGCGACCGACTTGAAAAAAAATCTAAATATCCACATTGTGAGATATTTGTCGAACTAGACCGGTGTGCCTCTCCACAGGAAAACAATGGGGGGAGCTCAGTGTTCCAAGGGCAAATAGTATTTTGGGGCTAGCATTTGATGACAACCGAGCTCGCTGCCCAGACTTACATAATTAGAAAGAGGAGATTCTTATGATTAAAATGGAGTCCGACTTGAAAAAATCCAAATGTACACATTGTGAGATATTTGGCAAAATAGACAGACGCCTATATTTCCCCTATCGGAATCAATAGGACAACCTCAGAGTTCCATGAGTCATGTTTTTTTTTGTTCACACTTTAACTATAAACAATGTGAGCAGGTGTCATTGCCAACAATAGCGAAGCAGGCATTGTGACGTAAAGCAAAAAGCTGGGAATAGAACGTTCGGAAGGCGAGTTGGTGCCGCCGTGCTCAATAGAACTAATATGAGCTGGCAGGTTGAAGAATGACCTAAAAATGACCTAAAATAAGGCCTGTTTTTCATGATTACTTCAAAACGATGGCCAGCAGCTGGGAAATATGGTCATATTATGAAACTGGGAAACACGGCGGAAGCAATGAACTAGCTTTTATCAGAAAAAAGCATTGTTAAAAATGTCATGTGTCCAGCCTACTTGTGGGGACTAACAAAATGTCCCAAATTGGTCAAGTTTTGGTCGTTTACTATTCTTGTGGGGACTTCCGGTCCACACACAAACAGATATAGGAGCAAGGAGCAGTAACCAGTAAACAGAATAAATAATGCAGTTTTTGAAACTGGCCTTGGATAACGTGTCATCTGTAAATTGTTAATTTTTCTCACTTGATGTGTTTTATTTCTGTGAGGGAAATGTGCTAACTGTAAATCTCATTGCTGGCCTAATTCATTCCCATGTCCTCACAAACACTATGACATCAGGGTTACACTAACGTTATTCATACAGCTGGAACCCCCTCTGTAACTGATGGATGGCTCTCAACTTACAGTGTGTGTGTGGTATGGGTTAGATGGATGGGGCCCCATGGTGGGGGGGGGGCTACTCCACAAATGGGGGGAGTGGGAGACCATTAAAGGGGGGAGAGATGTAGATATGGGGAGGGAGATCAGGGGGTGAGAGAAGGGGGTAATAATAGCAGGGGGTGATATCGAGGCATTGTAAAAAAAGAAGAGGAGGAAAGAGAGGAGAAAGAATAGAGATGTAATGGAGAGAATGCTGTGACTTTATGTTGCTAACAGTTCCACGTCCTCTGGCGCATGAAGGAGAATGATGATGGACTGTGTGTGTGTGTGTGTGTGTGTGTGTGTGTGTGTGTGTGTGTGTGTGTGTGTGTGTGTGTGTGTGTGTGTGTGTGTGTGTGTGTGTGTGTGTAATGATGCAGTCTGGTGTGTTACAGTTGAGAGAACAGTGGGGGAAGGTCAACAAAACAGAGGTTATAAACAACATCAAAAACACTGCTATCATTTACCCCGCCATAGATCTCACACACACACACACACGCACGCACGTACAGCTAGGCAGAGACCAGTGCTGTGATGAACAGTAGTGTGTGTCTGTTATACCTCCACGGTGATGTCTACTCAGTGAGATGGATGCTGCCACAGCAGACACCATCTCTCAATCTCACACACTCCGCGCTCAGTCAGCGTGAGCTGGCCCCTAGCATTCCTGTCTATAGGACATTGACTTCAGATCCACACACACACACACACACACACACGCACGATTATAACACAGGGACAAGGTACTTCTGAGTGATGATTGTTTACATATTACAGCATACCAATGAATAATTGGTGTTTTATATCACTTGCATTTCTAGATACTAGATACCTAGTTTCCAAACAGGGCAAAACAGACCAAAAGGTTAAATGCTCAACCATTAAAGGTTTAAGACTTGCTGCTTCTCCAATCTGTGCACTATGCATTTTAAATGAAGAGGGAATATAACCACACAGTTAAATTGGTACAATATTTTCACTAAACAGAAACACACAGAAAGACAAACAAACACACACAGAAACACAAACAAACACACACAGAAACACAAACAAACACACACAGAAACACACACAGAAACACAAACAGAAACACACAGAAACACACACAGAAACACACAGAAAAATAAACAAACACACACAGAAACACACAGAAACACAAACAAACACAAACAGAAACACAAACAAACACACACAGAAACACAAACAAACACACACAGAAACATAAACAAACACACAGAAACACAGAAACAAACACACACAGAAACACAAACAAACACACACAGAAACACACAAACAAACACACACAGAAACACACAAACAAACACACACAGAAACACAAACACACACAGAAACACAAACAAACACACACAGAAACACACACAGAAACACACACAGAAACACAAAGAAACACAAACACACAAAGAAACACACACAGAAACACACACAGAAACACAAACAAACACACACAGAAACACACACAGAAACACACAGAAACACACAGAAACACACAGAAACACAAAGAAACACACAGAAACACACAGAAACACACAGAAACACACAGAAACACATGCACTACTCAGTGGAAATATGTAGATGTTCAGGAGTGAGTGTTTACGTAGCTAATTCTCTTACAGTGAACACTGGGTCTCTGTGTCTCACTAACTCTTCAGCTAACCTCGCCTACTGTGTGTGTGTGTGTGTGTGTGTGTGTGTGTGTGTGTGTGTGTGTGTGTGTGTGTGTGTGTGTGTGTGTGTGTGTGTGTGTGTTATTTAAGGCCAAAATACCACCTGGTTAGCGTATGCAGTGGGGCTTTTACTACATCCCATTGCATGTTAAGAAAGTACACACACACACACACACACACACACACACACACACACACACACACACACATCCATCCCATTCAGTGGTTGTGTAAGAAAGTGAGGCCAGTTATGAGAGCAGGAGGTTTATGGAGCATGCTGTTACAACTCTGTTCATACTGGCATAGAGTTTCAGCTTTTCAAGTTCTTATGTCACGCGCACAAAATAGTGAGACCCAACAATACAATACCAGAAGAAGAAAAAAACACACGAGAAATAAGAACACAATAAGTACAGAGTTTCAATACCATATTTACAATGAGCAGGGATACTGGAGTGATGGAGGTAGATGTGTATAGGAGGAAGGTGACAGGGACACTGGAGTGATGGAGGTAGATACAGTGCCTTGCGAAAGTATTCGGCCCCCTTGAACTTTGCGACCTTTTGCCACATTTCAGGCTTCAAACATAAAGATATAAAACTGTATTTTTTTGTGAAGAATCAACAACAAGTGGGACACAATCATGAAGTGGAACGACATTTATTGGATATTTCAAACTTTTTTAACAAATCAAAAACTGAAAAATTGGGCGTGCAAAATTATTCAGCCCCCTTAAGTTAATACTTTGTAGCGCCACCTTTTGCTGCGATTACAGCTGTAAGTCGCTTGGGGTATGTCTCTATCAGTTTAGCACATCGAGAGACTGAAATTTTTTCCCATTCCTCCTTGCAAAACAGCTCGAGCTCAGTGAGGTTGGATGGAGAGCATTTGTGAACAGCAGTTTTCAGTTCTTTCCACAGATTCTCGATTGGATTCAGGTCTGGACTTTGACTTGGCCATTCTAACACCTGGATATGTTTATTTTTGAACCATTCCATTGTAGATTTTGCTTAATGTTTTGGATCATTGTCTTGTTGGAAGACAAATCTCCGTCCCAGTCTCAGGTCTTTTGCAGACTCCATCAGGTTTTCTTCCAGAATGGTCCTGTATTTGGCTCCATCCATCTTCCCATCAATTTTAACCATCTTCCCTGTCCCTCCTGAAGAAAAGCAGGCCCAAACCATGATGCTGCCACCACCATGTTTGACAGTGGGGATGGTGTGTTCAGCTGTGTTGCTTTTACGCCAAACATAACGTTTTGCATTGTTGCCAAAAAGTTCAATTTTGGTTTCATCTGACCAGAGCACCTTCTTCCACATGTTTGGTGTGTCTCCCAGGTGGCTTGTGGCAAACTTTAAACAACACTTTTGATGGATATCTTTAAGAAATGGCTTTCTTCTTGCCACTCTTCCATAAAGGCCAGATTTGTGCAATATACGACTGATTGTTGTCCTATGGACAGAGTCTCCCACCTCAGCTGTAGATCTCTGCAGTTCATTCAGAGTGATCATGGGCCTCTTGGCTGCATCTCTGATCAGTCTTCTTCTTGTATGAGCTGAAAGTTTAGAGGGACGGCCAGGTCTTGGTAGATTTGCAGTGGTCTGATACTCCTTCCATTTCAATATTATCGCTTGCACAGTGCTCCTTGGGATGTTTAAAGCTTGGGAAATCTTTTTGTATCCAAATCCGGCTTTAAACTTCTTCACAACAGTATCTCGGACCTGCCTGGTGTGTTCCTTGTTCTTCATGATGCTCTCTGCGCTTTTAACGGACCTCTGAGACTATCACAGTGCAGGTGCATTCATAGGGAGACTTGATTACACACAGGTGGATTGTATTTATCATCATTAGTCATTTAGGTCAACATTGGATCATTCAGAGATCCTCACTGAACTTTTGGAGAGAGTTTGCTGCACTGAAAGTAAAGGGGCTGAATAATTTTGCACGCCCAATTTTTCAGTTTTTGATTTGTTAAAAAAGTTCGAAATATCCAATAAATGTCGTTCCACTTCATGATTGTGTCCCACTTGTTGTTGATTCTTCACAAAAAAATACAGTTTTATATCTTTATGTTTGAAGCCTGAAATGTGGCAAAAGGTCGCAAAGTTCAAGGGGGCCGAATACTTTCGCAAGGCACTGTATGTATAGGGGTAAGGTGACTAGGATACTGGAGTGATGGAGGTAGATATGTATAGGGGGAAGGTGACAGGGACACTTGAGTGATGGAGGTAGATATGTATAAGGTGACAGGGATACTGGAGTGATGGAGGTAGATATGTATAAGGTGACAGGGTTACTGGAGTGATGGAGGTAGATATGTAGTAAGGTGACGAGGCAACAGGATGTAAGATAAACAGAGTAGCAGCAGCTTGTATGTGAGCGGTGTGTGTGTGTGTAGAGTCCGTATAAATGAATGAAGGAATTACATTTGATTTCTGTGTCCAATCGCCAGTAGGCAACCCATCCCATTGACACATGAACAAACATTACAATAATTCACTGTGATAATTCTTCTTCAGGTGTTCTCTGCAGTGCACATCACATAAAGAGTGAAAACATTTAAGGTATAAATCAATACATAATAGTAAATAAGGTTATCCAAACAATAATTATATCCCTAGAGCAGTAAAAAAAATATACATACATGTACATACTGTATACAGACATACATACATACATAGACACTGTAAATATACACATACATTCATACATATATACAAACATACATGCATAACATACACGGATAAATAAATACAGAATAATTAAACAGAAGGTATTTGAACCTAGTCTGGCACAAAGAGAATATTCATGTGGGAGAAAAGCCTATACACAATCTAGACACACACGTGCCCTTAAACTCATAGAAGCTAAATATTTGTATAATTTCATTATAGGTAGCCCTTCTTATTTTATTCCAGGCTTTATCTAAATATTCTGCATACGGAAATACACAATGGACAAAAAATAATTACAATGTATCCTCATCACTCAGCCACATAATGTCAGGGTATATCTGGTGGTCTGTCTCCTCATCACTCAGTCACATAATGCCAGGGTATATCTGGTGGTCTGTCTCCTCATCACGCAGTCACATAATGTCAGGGTATATCTGGTGGTCTGTCTCCTCATCACTCAGTCACATAATGCCAGGGTATATCTGGTGGTCTGTCTCCTCATCACTCAGCCACATAATGCCAGGGTATATCTGGTGGTCTGTCTCCTCATCACTCAGTCACATAATGCCAGGGTATATCTGGTGGTCTGTCTCCTCATCACTCAGTCACATAATGCCAGGGTATATCTGGTGGTCTGTCTCCTCATCACTCAGTCACATAATGCCAGGGTATATCTGGTGGTCTGTCTCCTCATCACTCAGCCACATAATGTCAGGGTATATCTGGTAGTCTGTCTCTTCATCACTCAGCCACATAATGTCAGGGTATATCTGGTGGTCTGTCTCCTCATCACTCAGTCACATAATGCCAGGGTATATCTGGTGGTCTGTCTCCTCATCACTCAGCCACATAATGCCAGGGTATATCTGGTGGTCTGTCTCCTCATCACTCAGCCACATAATGCCAGGGTATATCTGGTGGTCTGTCTCCTCATCACTCAGTCACATAATGCCAGGGTATATCTGGTGGTCTGTCTCCTCATCACTCAGTCACATAATGCCAGGGTATATCTGGTGGTCTGTCTCCTCATCACTCAGCCACATAATGCCAGGGTATATCTGGTGGTCTGTCTCCTCATCACTCAGCCACATAATGCCAGGGTATATCTGGTGGTCTGTCTCCTCATCACTCAGCCACATAATGCCAGGGTATATCTGGTGGTCTGTCTCCTCATCACTCAGCCACATAATGCCAGGGTATATCTGGTGGTCTGTCTCCTCATCACTCAGCCACATAATGCCAGGGTATATCTGGTGGTCTGTCTCCTCATCACTCAGCCACATAATGCCAGGGTATATCTGGTGGTCTGTCTCCTCATCACTCAGCCACATAATGCCAGGGTATATCTGGTGGTCTGTCTCCTCATCACTCAGCCACATAATGCCAGTGTATATCTGGTAGTCTGTCTCTTCATCACTCAGCCACATAATGCCAGGGTATATCTGGTGGTCTGTCTCCTCATCACTCAGCCACATAATGCCAGGGTATATCTGGTGTGCTTTCTGGAATAAGAGCAAGCGTATATTGTGGTAGAAAAGACAATAGAGGATAGAATGAGTGTCATTCGCTTATTTCTTCGAGGTCACAATAGTTACATAGTGTTTCCTCTTCCATTTCACCACGATTCCGACCGGTTTCAATACACAGAGGCAATATCCCTAATCTGACCTGTTTCAATACACAGAGGCAATATCCCTGATCTGACCTGTTTCAATACGCAGAGGCAATATCCCTGATCTGACCTGTTTCAATACGCAGAGGCAATATCCCTGATCTTACCTGTTTCAATATGCAGAGGCAATATCCCTGATCTGACCTGTTTCAATACGCAGAGGCAATATCCCTGATCTGACCTGTTTCAATACGCAGAGGCAATATCCCTGATCTTTCTTGTTTCAATACGCAGAGGCAATATCCCTGATCTTACCTGTTTCAATACACAGAGGCAATATCCCTGATCTGACCTGTTTCAATACGCAGAGGCAATATCCCTGATCTGACCTGTTTCAATACGCAGAGGCAATATCCCTGATCTTTCTTGTTTCAATACGCAGAGGCAATATCCCTGATCTTTCTTGTTTCAATACGCAGAGGCAATATCCCTGATCTGACCTGTTTCAATACACAGAGGCAATATCCCTGATCTTACCTGTTTCAATACGCAGAGGCAATATCCCTGATCTTACCTGTTTCAATACGCAGAGGCAATATCCCTGATCTTACCTGTTTCAATACACAGAGGCAATATCCCTGATCTGACCGGTTTCAATACACAGAGGCAATATCCCTGATCTGACCTGTTTCAATACGTGGAGACAAAATCCCTGATCTGACCTGTTTCAATACACAGAGGCAATATCCCTGATCTGACCTGTTTCAATAAGCAGAGGCAATATCCCTGATCTTACCTGTTTCAATATGCAGAGGCAATATCCCTGATCTTTCCTGTTTCAATACGCAGAGGCAATATCCCTGATCTGACCTGTTTCAATACGCAGAGGCAATATCCCTGATCTGACCTGTTTCAATACACAGAGGCAATATCCCTGATCTTACCTGTTTCAATATGCAGAGGCAATATCCCTGATCTTACCTGTTTCAATACGCAGAGGCAATATCCATGATCTTAGCTTTGCATATAGCGATCTATTGCTTTTAGGTAGGTTATACATAATATACAGTAGGAGTCAAAAGTTTGGGCACGCCTACTGATTCCAGGGTTTTTCTTTATTTGTACTATTTTCTATATTGTAGAATAATAATGAAGACATCAAAACTATGAATTAACACATATGGAATCATGTAGTAAGCAAAAAAGTGTTAAACAAATCAAAATATATTTTAGAATTTAAATTCTTCAAAGTTGCCACCCTTCGCCTTGATGACAGCTTTGCACACTCTTGGCATTCTCTCAACCAGCTTCATGAGGTAGTCACCTGGAATGCATTTAAGTTAACAGCTGTGCCTTTATTTCTTCCCTTCTTAATGCGTTTGAGCCAATCAGTTGTGTTGTGACAAGGTAGGGGTGGTATAAAGAAGATGTATTTCGTAAAAGACCATGTCCATATTATGGCAAGAACAGCTCAAATAAGCAAAGAGAAACGACAGTCCATCATTACTTTAAGACATGAAGGTCAGTCAATGTAGAACATTTCAATAACTTTAAATGTTTTTCAAGTGCAGTTGCAAAAACCATCAAGTGCTATGATGAAACTGGCTCTCGTGAGGATCGCCACAGGAAAGGAAGACACAGAGTTCCCTCTGCTGCAGAGGATAAGTTCATTAGAGTTAACTTCACCTCAGATTGCAGCCCACATAAATGCTTCACAGAGTTTAAGTAACAGATACATCTCAACATCAACTGTTCAGAGGGGACTGCATGAATCGGTCCTTCGTGCTCGAATTGCTGCGTTCAACTACTCGGCATCTGCCCGTAAGGCGCTACCGAGGGTAGTGTGTACGGCCCAGTACATCACCGGAGCCAAGCTTCCTGCCATCCAGGACCTCTATGCCAGGTGGTCTCAGAGGAAGGCCCCACATATTGTCAGAGACTCCAGTCCCCACGCAGCAAGCGGTACCGGAGCGCCAGGTCTAGGACTAAAAAGCTGCTTAACAGCTTCTACCCCCAAGCCATAAAACTGCTGAACAATTAATCAAAATGGCCACTGGACTATTTACATTGACACCCCCTCCATTTGTTTTGTACACTGCTGCTACTCGCTGTTTATTATCTATACATAGTCACTTCACCCCTACCTACATCTACAAATGACCTCAACTAACCTGCACCCCCGCACATTGACTCGGTACCGGGAACCCCTGTATATAGTCTCATTATTGTTATTTTAGAATTTGTCATTTTATTTAAAAAATTATAACTCTTTCTTGAACTGTATTGTTGGTTAAGGGCTTGTAAGTAAGCATTTCACGGTAAGGTCTACACTTATTGTATTCGGCACATGTGACAAATAAAGTTCGATTTGAAAGAAACCACTACTAAAGGACACCAATAAGAAGAGACATGCTTGGGCCAAGAAACATGAGCAATGGACATTAGACTGGTTGGAATCTGTCCTTTGGTCTGATGAGTCCAAATGTGCGATTTTTGGTTACAACAGCCGTGTCTTTGTGAGACACAGAGTAGGTGAACGGATGATCACCGCATGTGTGGTTCCCACTGTGAAGCATGGAGGAGGAGGTGTGATGGTGCTTTGCTGGTGACACTCAGTGATTTATTTAGTATTCAAGACACACTTAACCAGCATGGCTACCACAGCATTTTGCAGCGATACGCCATCCCATCTGGTTTGCACTTAGTGGGACAATCATTTATTTTTCAACAGGACAATGATCCAACACACCTCCAGGCTGTGTAAGGGCTATTTGACCAAGAAGGAGAGTGATGGAGTGCTGCATCAGATGACCTGGCCTCCACAATCACCCGACCTCAACCCAATTGAGATGGTTTGGGATGAGTTGGACCGCAGAGTGAAGCAGCCAACAAGTGTGGGGAACTCCTTCAAGATGGTTGGAAAAGCATTCCAGGTGAAGCTGGTTGAGAGAATGCCAAGAGTGTGCAAAGCTCTCATCAAGGCGAAGGGTGGCTACTTTTAAGAATCTAAAATAACACTTTTTTGGTTAACATATGATTCCATATGTGTTATTTCATAGTTTTGACTTTTTCACTATTATTCTACAATGTAGAAAAGAAAAACTATTGAATAAGTAGGTGTGTCCAAACTTTTGACTGGTACTGTATCCCTCACACAGAAATCCACCCTTAATCAAAGGAAAGGTTCTCAATTTGGGTTTATGATTCATCTCCTCCACCCATTTTTTTTCATATTGCATCAAAGGTTTAAACATTTTTTTTTTAAATCATATCTGTCTCCCTTATTTTGGTTTTCGTACAGATGTTCACAATCGGATTGTTGAAAAAGGTCAGACATTTCAGTTTCCCAGGCTCCCCCTATGGGTAGATCCCGTTGAAAAACTTCACAAGCTATTCTGGCAGTTGGCATATGCATCACCCCGAATGCATTACCTGTGTTTTTGTCTGGTTGATCATGAGTCTCCATCTTTTACGCCAATTGACTGTACATAATAACACGTTCTGCAGGTCTTGTTCAGTTTCTGCCGTCAAAATAATATCATCAGCATATAAAAAGATACTTAGCATTTCATCATCATATCTCACTCCAATATTGAACTGTTTCATTTATTTTGCCAAATCGTTTATAAACATAGCAAACAAAGTCGGTGACAAGGCGTCTCCTTGTTTTACACCCGAGGGTGTGGGAAACCAATCTGTACAAGATTCATTAACACACACACAAGCAATTGTGTGTAAAGAGACTAGATTGCGTGATAAAAATGTCCCATCAACCCCTGTCTTTAACAAACTATAGGCTAAAAGATCCCTATTTACAAAATCAAAAGCTTCCTGGAAATCAATGAAACGTGCAAAAGCAGGCTTCTCTTTGTGGAATCTATTTCTGATTATTTTACAGACTGGTTATGTGCACATTATGTGTGAGTGAGCAGATGATGGTGTGTGTGTGTGTGTGTGTGTGTGTGTGTGTGTGTGTGTGTGTGTGTGTGTGTGTGTGTGTGTGTGTGTGTGTGTGTGTGTGTGTGAGAGTGTGTTGGGCCCTGTGAGTGTGAATAGAGACAATGCACAAATAAAAGTCAATAAAGATACAAGGTAACTCAGATAGTCCATGTAGCTATTTTGTTATCTATTTATCAGTCTTATTGCTTGGGGATAGAAGCTGTTTAAGAGCCTGTTGGTGCCAGACTTGATGCACTGGTTCCTCTTGCGGAAGCAGAGATAATAGTCTATGGCTTGGGTGATTGGAGTCTTTTAATGATTTCCCTGGCCTTCCTACCACACCGCCTGATATAGATGTCCTGGATGGCAGGGAGCTCGGTCTCAGTGATGTACTGGGCTGTCCGCACCATCCTCTGTAGCCCCAAGCAATCGAGGGCGGTGCTATTGCCATAACAGGCAGTGATGCAGCCAGTCAAGATGCTCTCAATGGTACAGCTGTAGAACCTTTTGAGTATTTGAGGGCCCATGCCAAACTTTTTCAACCTTCTGAGGGGAAAGAGGTGCTGTCGCGCCTTCACAGGGCTGTGCGCGTGTGTTTAGGCTTTTTTAAGTCTTTAGCTATTTAGACACAGAGGAACTTGAAGCTCTCCACCTGCTCCACTGCAGCCCCGTCGATGTGGATGGGGGCGTGCTTATCCGGTGTCCTGTGTGAATTTAAGTATGCTCTCTCTAATTATCTCTTTCTTTCTCTCTCTCAGAGGACCTGAGCCCTAGGACCATGCCTCAGGACTACCTGGCATGATGACTCTTTGCTGTCCCCAGTCCACCTGGCCGTGCTGCTGCTCCAGTTTCAACTGTTCTGCCTGCGGCTATGGAATCCTGACCTGTTCACCGGACGTGCTACCTGTCCCAGACCTGCTGTTTTCAACTCTCTAAGCACTTCATGATTACAGAAGTGATTGCATCAGGGCAGTAGTCATTGTGGCATAAAGCCTCAGAGTTCTTGAGGACAGGAATGATGATGGTCATCTTAACACATGTGGGGATTACAGACTGGGACAAGGAGAGGTTGAAAATGACCGTGAATAAGCCTGCCAGCTGTTCTGCTCATGGTCTGAGAACACACCCTGGAATACCGTCGCGCCCCGTGGCCTTGCGGGTGTTGACCTGATTAAAGAGCTTTCTCACATCGGCCTCGAAGAGCGAGATCACCCAATCCTCGGAGTTGGTGACGGCCCTCACACCCGGCACAATGTTGTTGTTGTCTAAGCGTGCATTGAGTTTATCTGGTTGAGAGGCATCGTTGGCCAGATCACGGTTGGGTCTTCCTTTTTAATCCGTAATGGACTGTAGCCCCTGTCACATGTCATGGGATTCGGAGTCTGTGTAGTGTGATTCCAACTTATTCCTACATTGTCCTTTTGGTCGTTTAATGACTCTGCGGAGGGACATCTTGTACTTCTTCCTGTCTTCGGCCGTAGCCTCAGGGTTGTCTGTGATTGATCTGTGTACGGTAGCCCTGCCCTTTATTTTAATAGCCGACCTCTGTGTTAATCCAGGGCTTTGATTGGGGAAGCAGTGAACCCTCACTGTGGGTATTGTCATGTACTGTCATGTTGTGTCTTGTCTCTGTCCTTTCCCTTCACCCTGTCTCCCTCTGCTGGTCGTTGTTAGGTTACCTTTTCTCCCCCGCTTTCCCCCAGCTGTTCCTTGTCTCCTCTGACTACCCATTCACCCCGTTTCCCACCTGTTCCCTTTTTCCCTCTGATTAGGTCCCTATATCTCTCTCTGTTTCTGTTCCTGTCCTTGTCGGATTCTTGTTTGTTGTGTTTCATGCCTGAGCCAGACTATCGTCATGTTTGCTGTAACCTTGTCCTGTCCTGTCGGAATCTGCCGGTCTATCTGAGCCTACCTATGTTTGGTTATTAAAGAAGCTCTGTTTAAGTTAGTTCGCTTTTGGGTCCTCATTCACTCACCATAACAGAAGAATCCGACCAAGAATGGACCCAGCGACTTCGGATCCTCTCCACTCAGCCGTCGGGATCCAGGGAGCGATGCTAGGCAGACACGAGCAGGAAGTGTCTGCTGCTCGACATGCCGTTGAGACCCTGGCCACCCAAGTCTCCAACCTCACAGAACAGGTTCACCATCTCCGCCTCGATCCACCGGCCACTTCCAGGGCTTTCGAATCTCCGGAGCCCAGAATCAATAACCCGCCGTGTTACTCTGGGGAGCCCACTGAATGCCGCTCGTTCCTCACCCAGTGTGATATTGTGTTTTCTCTCCAGCCCAACACTTACTCCAGGAGCACTGCTCGTGTCGCCTACGTCATATCTCTCCTTATTGGACGGGCTCGTGAGTGGGGCACGGCAATCTGGGAGGCAAGGGCTGAGTGTACTAACCAGTATCAGGACTTTAAGGAGGAGATGATACGGGTTTTTGATCGATCTGTTTTTGGGGAGGAGGCTTCCAGGGCCCTGTCTTCCCTATGTCAAGGCAATCGATCCATAACAGACTACTCTATTGAGTTTCGCACTCTTGCTGTCTCCAGTGGCTGGAACGAGCCGGCCTTGCTCGCTCGTCTTCTGGAGGGTTTCCGCGCAGAGGTAAAGGATGAGATTCTCTCCCGGGAGGTTCCTTCCAGCGTGGATTCCTTGATTGAACTCGCTATTCGCATTGAGCGACGGGTTGATCTTCGTCACCGAGCTCGTGGAAAGGAGCTCGCGCTCTCCGTCGCCTCCCTCTCCGCATCACTACCATCTTCCTCTGCCGGCTCGGGTGCTGAGCCCATGCAGCTGGGAGGTATCCGCATCTCGACTAAGGAGAGGGAACGGAGAATCACCAACCGCCTCTGTCTCTATTGCGGTTCCGCTGGTCATTTTGTCACTTCATGTCCAGTAAAAGGCCAGAGCTCGTCAGTAAGCGGAGGGCTACTGGTGAGCGCTACTACTCCTGTCTCTCCTTCAAGATCCTGCACTACCTTGTCGGTCCATCTACGCTGGACCGGTTCGTCAGCTTCCTGCAGTGCCTTAATAGACTCTGGGGCGGAGGGCTGTTTTATGGACGAGACCTGGGCTCGGGAACATGACATTCCTCTCAGACAGTTAAAGGAGCCCACGGCCTTGTTCGCCCTGGATGGTAGTCCTCTCCCCAGGATTCAGCGTGAGACGCTACCTTTAACCCTCACTGTTTCTGGTAATCATAGTGAAACCATTTCTTTTTTAATTTTTCGTTCACCTTTTACACCTGTTGTTTTGGGCCATCCCTGGCTAGTTTGTCATAATCCTTCCATTAATTGGTCTAGTAATTCTATCCTCTCCTGGAACGTCTCTTGTCATGTGAAATGTTTAATGTCTGCTATCCCTCCTGTTTCCTCTGTCTCTTCTTCACAGGAGGAGCCTGGTGATTTGACAGGGGTGCCGGAGGAATATAACGATCTGCGCACGGTGTTCAGTCGGTCCAGGGCCACCTCTCTTCCTCCACACCGGTCGTATGATTGTAGTATTGATCTCCTTCCGGGAACCACCCCCCCCCCGGGGTAGACTATACTCTCTGTCGGCTCCCGAACGTAAGGCTCTCGAAGATTATTTGTCTGTAGCTCTTGACGCCGGTACCATAGTCCCCTCCTCCTCTCCCGCCGGAGCGGGGTTTTTTTTTGTCAAGAAGAAGGACGGGTCTCTGCGCCCCTGCATAGATTATCGAGGGCTGAATGACATAACAGTGAAGAATCGTTATCCGCTTCCTCTTATGTCTTCAGCCTTCGAGATCCTGCAGGGAGCCAGGTTTTTCACTAAGTTGGACCTTCGTAACGCTTACCATCTCGTGCGCATCAGGGAGGGGGACGAGTGGAAGACGGCGTTTAACACTCCGTTAGGGCACTTTGAATACCGGGTTCTTCCTTTCGGCCTCGCTAACGCTCCAGCTGTCTTTCAGGCATTAGTCAATGATGTCCTGAGAGACATGCTGAACATCTTTGTTTTCGTTTACCTTGACGATATCCTGATTTTTTCACCGTCACTCCAGATTCATGTTCAGCACGTTCGACGTGTCCTCCAGCGCCTTTTAGAGAATTGTCTTTTTGTGAAGGCTGAGAAGTGCACTTTTCATGCCTCCTCCGTCACATTTCTCGGTTCTGTTATTTCCGCTGAAGGCATTAAGATGGATCCCGCTAAGGTCCAAGCTGTCATTGATTGGCCCGTCCCTAAGTCACGCGTCGAGCTGCAGCGCTTTCTCGGCTTCGCGAACTTCTATCGTCGTTTCATCCGTAATTTCGGTCAGGTGGCAGCTCCTCTCACAGCCCTTACTTCTGTCAAGACGTGCTTTAAGTGGTCCGTTTCCGCCCAGGGAGCTTTTGATCTCCTCAAGAATCGTTTTACATCCGCTCCTATCCTTGTTACACCTGACGTCTCTAGACAGTTCGTTGTCGAGGTTGACGCGTCAGAGGTGGGCGTGGGAGCCATCCTTTCTCAGCGCTCCCTCTCTGACGACAAGGTCCACCCATGCGCGTATTTTTCTCATCGCCTGTCGCCGTCGGAACGTAACTATGATGTGGGTAACCGCGAACTGCTCGCCATCCGGTTAGCCCTAGGCGAATGGCGACAGTGGTTGGAGGGGGCGACCGTTCCTTTTGTCGTTTGGACTGACCATAGGAACCTTGAGTACATCCGTTCTACCAAACGACTTAATGCGCGTCAGGCGCGTTGGGCGCTGTTTTTCGCTCGTTTCGAGTTCGTGATTTCTTATCGTCCGGGCTCTAAGAACACCAAGCCTGATGCTTTGTCTCGTCTCTTCAGTTCTTCAGTAGCCTCCACTGACCCCGAGGGGATTCTCCCTGAGGGGCGTGTTGTCGGGTTGACTGTCTGGGGAATTGAGAGGCAGGTAAAACAAGCGCTCACTCACACTCCGTCGCCGCGCGCTTGTCCTAGGAACCTTCTTTTCGTTCCCGTTCCTACTCGTCTGGCCGTTCTTCAGTGGGCTCACTCTGCCAAGTTAGCCGGCCACCCTGGCGTTCGGGGTACGCTTGCTTCCATTCGCCAGCGTTTTTGGTGGCCCACCCGGGAGCATGACACGCGTCGTTTCGTGGCTGCTTGTTCGGTCTGCGCGCAGACTAAGTCCGGTAACTCTCCTCCTGCCGGCCGTCTCAGGCCGCTTCCTATTCCCTCTCGACCGTGGTCTCACATCGCCTTAGATTTTGTCACCGGACTGCCTTCGTCAGCGGGGAAGACTGTTATTCTTACGGTTGTCGATAGGTTCTCTAAGGCGGCTCATTTCATTCCCCTTGCTAAGCTTCCTTCTGCTAAAGAGACGGCACAAATCATCATCGAGAATGTTTTCAGAATTCATGGCCTTCCGTCAGACGTCGTTTCGGACAGAGGTCCGCAATTCACGTCTCAATTTTGGAGGGAGTTTTGCCGTTTGATTGGGGCTTCCGTCAGTCTCTCTTCCGGCTTTCACCCCCAGTCTAACGGTCAAGCAGAACGGGCCAATCAGACTATTGGTCGCATCTTACGCAGTCTTTCTTTTCGTAACCCTGCGTCTTGGTCAGAACAGCTCCCCTGGGCAGAATACGCCCACAACTCGCTTCCTTCGTCTGCGACCGGGCTATCTCCTTTTCAGAGTAGCCTCGGGTACCAGCCTCCGCTGTTCTCATCTCAGTTCGCCGAGTCCAGCGTCCCCTCCGCTCAGGCTTTTGTCCAACGTTGCGAGCGCACCTGGAAGAGGGTCAGGTCTGCACTTTGCCGTTATAGGACGCAGACTGTGAGGGCTGCTAATAAGCGTAGAACTAAGAGTCCTAGATATTGTCGCGGTCAGAGAGTTTGGCTCTCCACTCAGAACCTTCCCCTTAAGACGGCTTCTCGCAAGTTGACCCCGCGGTTCATTGGTCCGTTCCGTATTTCTCGGGTCATTAATCCTGTCGCAGTTCGACTTCTTCTTCCGCGATACCTTCGTCTCGTCCACCCGGTCTTCCATGTCTCCTGCATCAAGCCCGTCCTTCGCGCCCCCGCTCGTCTCCCCCCCCCCCCCCATCCTTGTCGAGGGCGCACCCATCTACAGGGTCCGTAGAATTTTGGACATGCGTCCTCGGGGCCGTGGTCACCAGTACCTCGTAGATTGGGAGGGGTACGGTCCTGAGGAGAGGAGTTGGGTTCCCTCTCGGGACGTGCTGGACCGTGCGCTGATCGAGGATTTCCTCCGTTGCCGCCAGGTTTCCTCCTCGAGTGCGCCAGGAGGCGCTCGGTGAGTGGGGGGGTACTGTCATGTACTGTCATGTTGTGTCTTGTCTCTGTCCTTTCCCTTCACCCTGTCTCCCTCTGCTGGTCGTTGTTAGGTTACCTTTTCTCCCCCGCTTTCCCCCAGCTGTTCCTTGTCTCCTCTGACTACCCATTCACCCCGTTTCCCACCTGTTCCCTTTTTCCCTCTGATTAGGTCCCTATATCTCTCTCTGTTTCTGTTCCTGTCATTGTCGGATTCTTGTTTGTTGTGTTTCATGCCTGAGCCAGACTATCGTCATGTTTGCTGTAACCTTGTCCTGTCCTGTCGGAATCTGCCGGTCTATCTGAGCCTACCTATGTTTGGTTATTAAAGAAGCTCTGTTTAAGTTAGTTCGCTTTTGGGTCCTCATTCACTCACCATAACAGGTATAACATCACCGATACATTTTCTAATGAAGCTGGTGATGGAGGTGGTTATCTCAGTGTTATCGGTGGAGTATCTAAACATATTCCAATCAGCGCTAGCAAAGCAGTCCTGTAGCATAATCTCTGATTCTGGCAGAGTTGGGACCAAGTCATTGTTTTACAAGTCACAAGTAAGTCCCAAGTTTTAGCACTCAAGTCCCAAGTCAAGACAGGCAAGTCCGAGTCAAGTCTCAAGTCAAGTCTCAAGTCCTAAACTTTCAGTTTCGATTCCTAAACAAGTCATAATGTGCTCTTCACCAAATGTAATACCATTTCATATTTTTAACAAAAGTAATAGTTAGTATATTACATTTCCGCAAATCATGCATGCTTTAAAAAAAATATATACATATTACTTTCCAAATAAACTTTATATGTCCATGGAAATAAATGGGTAGCCATGAGAAAGACATGAGAATAATTTTGCACGCCCGATTTTTCAGTTTTTGATTTGTTAAAAAAGTTTGAAATATCCAATAAATGTCGTTCCACTTCATGATTGTGTCCCACTTGTGGTTGATTCTTCACAAAAAAATACAGTTTTATATCTTTATGTTTGAAGCCTGAAATGTGGCAAAAGGTCGCAAAGTTCAAGGGGGCCGAATACTTTCGCAAGGCACTGTATGTCAATGGTTTCAGGATCAGCAGTAACATAAGGCAGGATTTAGGCTTCCAACTGCCTGGCCAGTTGTAGCTCAATCTTGGGTGCAATGATCACGTTCCCGCACTGACTGACAGTGAGTAGGCTCATTGATTTAACGTTACGTTAGCCTACATGCTACACTAGCAAAGTTACAGTGCCTTGCGAAAGTATTCGGCCCCCTTGAACTTTGCGACCTTTTGCCACATTTCAGGCTTCAAACATAAAGATATAAAACTGTATTTTTTTGTGAAGAATCAACAACAAGTGGGACACAATCATGAAGTGGAACAACATTTATTGGATATTTCAAACTTTTTTAACAAATCAAAAACTGAAAAATTGGGCGTGCAAAATTATTCTGCAAATCTACCAAGACCTGGCCGTCCCTCTAAACTTTCAGCTCATACAAAGAGAAGACTGATCAGAGATGCAGCCAAGAGGCCCATGATCACTCTGGATGAACTGCAGAGATCTACAGCTGAGTTGGGTGACTCTGTCCATAGGACAACAATCAGTCAGTCGTATATTGCACAAATCTGGCCTTTATGGAAGAGTGGCAAGAAGAAAGCCATTTCTTAAAGATATCCATAAAAAGTGTCGTTTAAAGTTTGCCACAAGCCACCTGGGAGACACACCAAACATGTGGAAGAAGGTGCTCTGGTCAGATGAAAACAAAATTGAACTTTTTGGCAACAATGCAAAACGTTATGTTTGGCGTAAAAGCAACCCAGCTGAACACACCATCCCCACTGTCAAACATGGTGGTGGCAGCATCATGGTTTGGGCGTGCTTTTCTTCAGCAGGGACAGGGAAGATGGTAAATTTGATGGGAAGATGGATGGAGCCAAATACAGGACCATTCTGGAAGAAAACCTGATGGAGTCTGCAAAAGACCTGAGACTGGGACGGAGATTTGTCTTCCAACAAGACAATGATCCAAAACATAAAGCAAAATCTACAATGGAATGGTTCAAAAATAAACATATCCAGGTGTTAGAATGGCCAAGTCAAAGTCCAGATCTGAATCCAATCGAGAATCTGTGGAAAGAACTGAAAACTGCTGTTCACAAATGCTCTCCATCCAACCTCACTGAGCTCGAGCTGTTTTGCAAGGAGGAATGGGAAAAAATTTCAGTCTCTCAATGTGCAAAACTGATAGAGACATTCCCCAAGCGACTTACAGCTGTAATCGCAGCAAAAGGTGGCGCTACAAAGTATTAACTTAAGGGGGCTGAATAATTTTGCACGCCCAATTTTTCAGTTTTTGATTTGTTAAAAAAGTTTGAAATATCCAAGAAATGTCATTCCACTTCATGATTGTGTCCCACTTGTTGTTGATTCTTCACAAAAAAATACAGTTTTATATCTTTATGTTTGAAGCCTGAAATGTGGCAAAAGGTCGCAAAGTTCAAGGGGGCCGAATACTTTCGCAAGGCACTGTATATGTATCGGGGCGGCAGGGTAGCCTAGTGGTTAGAGCATTGTAACCGGAAGGTTGCAAGTTCAAATCCCCGAGCTGACAAGGTACAAATCTGTCGTTCTGCCCCTGAACAGGCAGTTAACCCACTGTTCCTAGGCCGTCATTGAAAATAAGAATTTGTTCTTAACTGACTTGCCTGGTTAAATAAAGGTAAAAAAAATAAAAAAATAAAAAAATAAAAATAAATATACAGCTGTTGGCTATATTAGCCATGACTTACTGTTCTTTGTTCAGCTTCAAATGTCGAACAAAGTTTGAAGTTGTTGCACCTCCATCTGTAACTTTCTTACTGCATGTTTTGCAAGTTGCAATCCGTTTTTGGATTTTTTTAAAGTATCATCTTTCCAAGGGCTCCATCTGAATGCACTGCCACGCACAACTTTTTCTCAGCTGGCACAATTTGATTGGCTGCTGTCCGATTCAAACTGTAATCCATTAAATGAAGAGTTGATGCACTGAACACTTTTTTTAACAGCATAGTTTTTATTATTTGGGCTTGGAGAGGGTATCAAGTCAGTTCGAGTCAAAGGCTCAAGTCCAAGTTAAGTCACGAGTCATTGGCGTTAAAGTCAATGTTGAGTTGCAAGTCACCATATTTGTGATAGTTCCAATTCATGTGACTCGAGTCCACACCTCTGGATTCTGGTGACCATTTCTCAATGGAGCGAGTCATGGGTACTTCCTGTTTGAGTTTGTGCTTGTAAACAGGAAGCAGGAGTATGGAATCATGATCTGATTTGCCGAATGGCAGACGAGGGAGGGCCTTGTATGCTTGCTTGTGGGTAGAATAACAGTGGTTTAGGACTTTATCGGCCCTAATTGCGTTGAAGACGTGTTGATGGAAGTTAAGCATCACGTGTCTTAGTGACGCAGAGTTAAAATCACCGGCAACCAGAAAAGCAGCCTCTGAATGTAGGTTTTCTTGCTTATTTTATAGCCTTGTACAGTTCATTAAGTGCCAGCTTGTTATTTTTCTTGTCCTGAGGTAGAATGTAGACAACAGCCAAGATAACAGCTGAAAACTCCCTCGGAGGTAGAAGAGTCGGCATTTGACCATATTCCAAGATGGGTGAACAGTGGGTCGACACTTACACCGCGCTAGAGTTAGCACACCAGTTGGTGTTGATGTAGGAACAAACCCCTCCCCCCTCAATTTCCCCGACTCCACAGTCCTGTCCGCCCTGTGAATGGCGAATCCATTGAGTTGGATAGCCATGGGGGGTATCTTGTCAAAGAGCCATTTTTTTTTTAAAGCAAAGAATATTGCAGTTTTGAGAGTCCCGTTGTCGGAGGTTGTCCATCTTATTATCGAGTGACTGCACATTGGCCAGTAGAATGGAGGGAAGAAGTGGCTGGTTTTCCCTTCGCCTTAATCTCACCAGCATTACCCCCCTATTGCCTTTTCAACGGCGGTGTTTCCTCTTGGGGAGCACGGAAATTGGGTCGGAATTTACAGAGAGAGCACAGGGCAGAGTCGAAGTTTAAGCCGGAATTGGGGTAAGTGACTGCTGTTCTTGTGAGTTGTGAGAAATTAATAGCGGATACATTTCTTGAAAATAAAGTAAAAATGAACAACAAAATAATCACAAAATAGCAAAGTTGGCGCTTGCAAAACGGTGGCCATCCAATACGGCGCCATCTAGAGAGATGGAGGGGGGAGGCTGAGTGGAGAATTGCAAGAGCAAGGAGGAGAGAGGCAGAGGGAGATAAAGGGAGGAAGGTATATGTCTGAGAGAGAAATATGTCTGAGTGTGGCGGTAAGCTGCAGAGGTGAGTCTCCTCATTGCTCCCTTCCCTGCCCACCCCAACCACACACACTCCACCGGACAAGCTGCACTGTCAGAGATAGCATAATGTCTCTCTTACTGGCCGGCAGACACACACACACACACACACGCATGCACGTATGCACGCAAACAGACGCACTGACTGCCTGAGACACCATTTCCCAAGCAACCCTGCATCTATGGAAAACAGCAGGTAATGAATCATCGTGAGTTGCTATGGCAATTAATGTAGCATGTTGCCATGGCAACAGAATGCTTGCAATGTTTTTTCTTTGTTGTTAATCTACTGTGAACATCACAGGAGAGCTGTGAGTAGTCATGCGTAGTGTCTAGTTGTACATGTATACAGTGCCTTCAGAAAATATTCATACCCCTTGACTTTTTCCACATTTTGTTGTGTTACAGCCTGAATTTAAAATAGATTACATTGCAATGTTGTGTCACTGGCCAACACACAGTACTCCATAATGTCAAAGTGGAATTATTTTTTTTTAGAAATGTTTACAAATGAATTAAAAATGAAAAGCTGAAATGTCTTGAGTCAATAAGTATTCAGCCCCTTTGTTATGTCAATCCCATATAAGTTCAGGAGTGAAAGTTTGCTTAACGAGTCACATAATAAGTTGCATGAACCACTCTGTTCGGGTGGTGCTCGGCGGTCGTCGTCACCGGCCTACTAACTGCCACCGATCCCTTTTTCCCTTTTCTGTTGGTTTGGTCTGATTTGTTTCACCTGTTTCTTGTTTAGACTTTTAGTTTGGCTATTTAAGTCGGCCTGCTCTTCGTGCGGGCTTGTTAATTCCCACTTTGTATGTGTGGTTGTGCGATCTTGGTTAGGTTCCTGTTTTGGGCATTTGTTTTATGACGCTCAGTTTGGTTGTATAGACTATTTTACCCAGTGCTGAATAAAGCGCTATTCAAAACTTTCTGCCTCCTGCACCTGACTCTGCACCCACTACGCCTAAGATTGTTACAGAGGTTTTGCAATGCCTCGCAAAGAATGGCACCTATATTAAAAAAGCAGACAATGAATATCGCTTTGAGCATTTTGAAGTTATTCATTACATTTTGGATGGTGTATAAATACATCCAGTCACCACAAAGATACAGGCGTCCTTTTAAAACCAGTTGCCGGAGAGGAAGGAAACCGCTCAGGGATTTCACCATGAGGCCAATGGTGACTTTAAAACAGTTGAAGAGTTTAATGGCTGTGATAGGAGACAACAGGATGGATCAAATATTGTAGTTACTCCAAAATACTAACCTAATTGACCGAGTGAAAAGAAGGAGGAAGCCTGTACAGAATCAACATTTTCCGAAACATGCATCCTGTTTGCAACAAGACACTAAAGTAAAACTGCCAAAAAGTTGGCAAAAAAACTTTATGCCCTGAATACAAAGCGTTATATTTGGGGCAAATCCAACACAACACATCACTGACTACAACTCTTCATATTTTCAATCATGGTGGTGGCTGCATCATGTTATGGGTATGCTTGTCATCGGCAAGGACTAGGGAGGTTTTTAGGAACATATAAATGGAATAGAACTAAGCACAAGCAGTAACCTAAAACACAAGGCCACCACCATGATTGAATAACCTAAAACACAAGGCCAAATATACACTGGATTTTCTTACTAAGATGACATTGAATGCTCCTGAGTGGCAGAGTTAAATTTTTGACTTAAATCGGCTTGAAATCTATGGCAAGACTTAAATATGGCTGTCTAGCAATGTGTTTGTGTGAACTGATCTACTTCTAAGCAGACTGTATTTAGTCTCAAGCAAATAAATAGAAAAAACACTCACACACTCACAGGCCCAAATACTGTCTCTCTATGCCTACTTTCCTATTTCTCTCATCCCTCTCTACCAGCCTCCCTCAATCCCAAGATTGGCCAGAGGACCAGAACCCTGTAGCTACACAAACACACGCACACACACACACACACACACACACACACACACACACACACACACACACACACACACACACACACACACACACACACACACACACACACACACACACAGAGACTCACTCACTCACTCACTCACACACACACAAACAATCCAATTAGAGCCAATCCAAACGTAAACAGGGTCAGCGAGAGAGAGGGAGCCAAGTGAAAAGGGATTGACAGAGAGAACCCTACTTATCTCCCAATTATTCCCTCTATCACCTGTCTCTGTCCAGAGCGTAGTAAACAACAGCCCCGCTCTCGGCATCTCTCAGTAATTGGAAAAGTTTAACAAGGGCCAGTTTCCCATTAGAGAAAGGTTGTGGGTCAGAACAGACAGGCAATCTCTCCTCTCTCCTCTCCTCCCCCCTCCACCCCTCATCCCTCTACCACCCTAGCTCACAGAGAGATTGGAAACAGAGGGAACAGAACATCAAAGCAGAGCTAGAGAGGGATGTTGTTTGTTGAGGAGGAGAGCGAATGGACAGCAAATTATATTTGTCTTACAGAGGGAGGAGGATGAAGGTAGGAAGAGGAGAGAGGGAGGAGAGGAGAGTTAGGAATAGCACAGCAACTGTAATGGTCAGTTATATAACTGTCGGATTTCAAACTGGGTGGGTGCTTGTAGCTGTCTTCATGAACACACACACACACACACACACGCATCTTTCCCTATAGAAAACTGACCATATCTGCAGAAACAGAGGGGAGGTTGAAGGGTACAGAGAAGTGAACCCGTCAAGTCTTCCAGTCTTCCGGTAAGCCAGCCAGTCAGCCAGCCAGTCAGTCAGCCAGCCAGCAAGTCAGTCAGTCAGTCAGTCAGTCAGTCAGTCAGTCAGTCAGTCACTGTGTGTTTGTGTGTTTCTACCTCCAATCCATTAGCCGTAATATGCAGCATCTTATCAGTCCAGCGGGTAAAGGAAGCAGAAATTAGCATTACATTAGATAGAGAGCAGACACAAAGCAGCCATGCTGATGATTATCTATAAAGATATATTCTCTAAAAGTAATTCAAAAGCTCTTCCTGATCTGTCTCTAAGTCTGTCCCAGTTGCTGAAGCAGTCTCTGTTTCTCTCTCTCTCTGCCTCTCTTTTTTCTGTGTAAAAGACGAGCTATCATCACAGTGCTAATGTCAACTAAATGTAATATCTACCTATTTCCCCCCACCCCCAATTCTCATATCCATTCTTACTTTTTTGTGGTTGCCCCCCCCCCACTCATGTGGTTATCCCCCACCTCCAACACACACACACACACACACTTAACCCCTGCGCATTTAACTCAGGAATGCACTTACAGAGCTCATAAAACATGCTCTCTGAGAGCTAGAGTGTGTGTAAGTAAGGGCCTCTGGGTCTAACCTTTAAAGCTGTATCCTCTATTACCCCCCCCCCCCCCCTCCCCCCGTACTGCTGGTCAATAACAGGACAAACACACACACACATACACCGTGATGCATACTTAAAGGTATTCCACAAAATGACTGAAACTTGAAGTGAAACTCTGGGATAGTTCATAGCTGTCCAGCCCTCTTATAACCAGGTGCAAGTAGTTTCTTATTAACCTCTCCCAGGACTATCCCAAAACCAATTGAGGCTGATCACCCTAAGCATCATCATCATCAGTGGAACAGAACATAGACGTGTGTCCCTATCTGAACCTAGCTATTGTAGCAAGCATTCTAAGTAAAAACCTGGTCGGAAGATTCCCGGAATGATGAGGAAATCAGTAGGAAATCCGGAATCCTCCAAACTGGATTTGTGGAAAAACTGGGATTTATTTGTATTTTTATCTGCAACCCTATTCACAGCTCAAGTCTGTTCACCTGCTTAGGGCCCAAAATGACGACCCGGCGAAAGATACTGTATACAAAACATTTTTTATTCTGGTGCAGCAATAAAGCACTTCATGGGAGTAGCATTTTCAGATTATACCCCAGTTTGAAACTACCCACTGTGGGCACAGACTAGTTTTGATTTGCATTTGGTTGAGTTGTCAACGAACGTGCATTCAACGTGAAATCAACAAAACAAATCGCCATGTCATTGGATTTAGGTTTTAAAAAATTATACAAAATTCCCTTACGCTGACAACTTCTTGAAAACATTTCAACATTGATTCAAAGTCATCACATAGATTTTTGGGGGGGTTGAAATGAGGTGGAAACAACGTTGATTCACCCAGTTTTTGCCCAGTGGGCAGCTGCTTCTACAGCACATCATGCAGCCTGATGTGAACTTAGCTGGCTGCTGTATCTATCCTTCTCTTCTTCAGCCCCTATAGCTGTAGCCGTTCTCTCTTCTTCCTTCCTCCCCCTTAAGCTGAGCAGCCTCCTGCACTAACTCACCAGAGAGAGAGAGAGAGAGAGAGAGAGAGAGAGAGAGAGAGAGAGAGAGAGAGAGAGAAAAGCTACTGATACTTTCCTTAGAACTGAACACATACACTGCATTTCAATGTTTTTATGATTTGTCATTATCTCAACCCCTTTCGAGCCCACAAAGAGGCACATCTATACTGACACATAATTTAAACTTTCAGCTGGCTCCTACCTGACTTACAGGTATATTGGTGTAGCCTATTGTAGTTCTATACGGTATAAACAGCAGTAAGGTGAGATCCCACAATCCGTAATTACTTCTGTAATAACATGGGTGTGTGTGTGTTCCCTGTACTGACATCAACCATCCTTGAGCTATAATACTGAGCTGGACACAGGGGAACATAGTTAATCAGGTTCCCTATAGATCCAGCTTCGCCTCTCAAGTCAAACCTTCATAACTGAACAGCGATAACTGTTTAAGTTCTCTCTCTCTCTGTCTGTCCCTGTCTCTGTCTTTCTCTCTCTCTGTCTCTCTCTCTGTCTCTCTCGCTCGCCTCCTCCCCTTTCTCCCTCCCTTTATATATCTCTGTCACACATACACAAACACTCCTCCAGTCTCCGACACGTTCAACACCTCCGACTCAGAAATAACCGTCAGCCAGCGTCAGTGAGAGCTGGGGGAGATGAGAGGAGGAGCATTTAGCACTACTGGAAATAACAGCTTAGTCATCCACACATCTTCTGTCGTCTGCCTGGGAACAACAACACTAGTGCTGTTTTCATGGGTCCGTCTAGCACCCTATGAAAAGAGAGTGTGTGTGTGTGTGTGTGTGTGTGTGTGTGTGTGTGTGTGTGTGTGTGTGTGTGTGTGTGTGTGTGTGTGTGTAAATGCACGCGTAACGTCATATGCTATTTGGAGAGAGAAGCTGTAACATGTATATATATATATATTGAGTAGAGTGAGCCAATAAGGCTCGTAACAACCAAGCTAAAACCAGACCATCTCTGACTGGTCCGGCTGTTACACCTCCACAGAGACCCGTCAATCACACCACATACACTACATGATCAAAAGTATGTGGACACTCGCTCGTCGAATATCTCATTCCAAAATCATGGGCATTAATATGGAAATGGTCCCCTTTTTCTGTTCTAACAGCCTGCACTCTTCTGGGAAGGCTTTCCACTAGATGTTGGAACATTGCTACGGGGGCTTGCTTCCATTCAGCCACAAGAGCATTAGTGAGGTCAGGCACTGATGTTGGGCGATTAGGCCTGGCACACAGTCAGTGTTCCAATTCATCCCAAAGGTGTTCGATGGGGTTGAGGTCAGGGCTCTGCGCAGGCCAGTCAAGTTCTTTCACACCGATCTCAACAAACCATTTCTGTGTAGACCTCGCTTTGTGCATAGGGGCATTGTCATGCTGAAACAGGAAAGAGATTTCCCCAAACTGTTGACAAAGTTGGAAGCACAGAATCGTAATGTCATTGTATGCTGTAGAGTTTAGATTTCCCTTCACTGGAACTAAGAGGCCTAGCCAGAACCATTAAAAACCGCCCCAGACCATTATTTATCCTCCACCAAACTTTACAGTTGGCACTATGCATTCAAGCAGGTAGCGTTCTCCTGACATTCGCCAAACCCAGATTCGTCCGTCGGACTCCCAGATGGTGACGCTTGATTCATCACTCTAGAGAACGCATTTCCAGTGCTCTCGAGTCCAATGGCGAGAGCTTTACACTACTCCAGCAGACGCTTAGCATTGTGCATGGTGATCTTAGGCTTGTGTGCGGCTGCTCGGCCATGGAAACCCATTTCATGAAGCTCCCGACAAACAGTTATTGTGCTGACGTTGCTTCCAGAGGCAGTTTGGAACTCGGTAGTGAGTGTTGCAACCGAGGACAAACAATTTTTACGTGCTACGCACTTCAGCACTCGGCAGATGTGTTCTGTGAGATTGTGTGGCCTACCACTTCGTGGCTGAGCCATTGTTGCTCCTAGACGTTTTCACTTCACAATAACAGCCCTTACAGTTGTCCGGGGCAGCTCTAGCAGGGCAGACATTTTACAAACTGACTTCTTGGAAAGGTGGCATCCTATGATGGTGCCACATTGAAAGTCACTGAGCTCTTCAGTAAGGCCATTCTACTGCCAATGTTTGTCTATGGAGATTGCATGGCGGTGTGCTCAATTGTATACACCTGCCAGCAACGGGTGTGGCTGAAATAGCCACATCCACTAATTTGAAGGGGTGTCAACATACTTTTGCACGCACACACACACACTCTGTGCAGAAATAAGGGTGACAGCCCAACAGCAGCATGATAATCTAAGATAATGTCATACCAACCACACACACACACACACATATATATACAGACCCTCTAGAGTGGGGCAGGGAAGTAAGGGCAGAGGGAGGGAGGGAGGGGTAAAAGCTTGTAGGGATCTTGCATCCAGCCCTGTGCAACCATGCTGGTTTAAACCAACAAAGTAGGAGCAGCTTACACTCACCTGCTGGGACACAATCACACTGCCCAGTGTGCACGCTTGTGTGTGTGTGTGTGTGTGTGTGTGTGTGTGTGTGTGTGTGTGTGTGTGTGTGTGTGTATAAACTGATCGAAGCAGACTGTATTTGGCCTCAAGAAAAGAAATAGAAAAAACACTTGCTTTACAGAAACACACACATTCTCCTTTACACACGAGTACACTCACAGACCCAAATCAATGGAGAGAGGCACACACACAGACACACACCCACAACCTCACACACAGACACACACAGACACATACTCACTACCACAATCATACACACAGACACACACCCACACACACCCACAACCACACGCGTACACGGCTCATCAGCTGCTGTAATTGATTATTCAGACATGCACTGTCTTGAAATAAGTCTGCATTTCTGCAGTGTTTGGGGTGTGTGTGTGTGTGTGTGTGTGTTTCTTCAGCAAAACCCAGTAGCTGGGACAGAGGAAGAAAATGCATTTTCTCCACTTGTTTTTATTTATTTCCGAATACATTAATATATTTGTCATTTTGTTTGAGGAGGGAAATGGAGCTGGCACTCGGTGTTGCCATGGTAGCAATGGCCCAATGTTCCAAATGACACGGCAGGATACATGCTTCCAAACACACAACCAATAAGGTAGACAAGCTGACCCTTTATGGTGCCGGACGAACCTCTCTCTCTCTCTCTCTCTCTCTCTCTCTCTCTCTCTCTCTCTCTCTCTCTCTCTCTCTCTCTCTCTCTCTCTCTCTCTCTCTCTCTCTCTCTCTCTCTCTCTCTCTCTCTCTCTCTCTCTCTCTCTCTCTCTCTCTCTCTCTCTCTCTCTCTCTCTCTCTCTCTCTCTCTCTCTCTCTCTCTCTCTCTCTCTCTCTCTCTCATTAAATCATCCCCAATACACCCTCTCGTCGCCCCTTAATTCATGTCATGAAACATTAACAGAGAGGAGTTTGAATTGGCCTTAAAAGTAGGTCAGAAAGTTTGTGAACCAAACCAGGATTACACACGTTCAATAACACTTAGATGGAGGGAAGGAAGAAGGAGGAAGGAGGAGAGAAAGGAAGGATAGTCGGGAAAGGAGGAAAAGGGGCAAGGACCTAAGTACAAAGCAGCATCATTATCATGAAAGGCCAGGAGAATGACACATTGACACGCACATATGCACGAACACACACACACACACACACACAGTTTCCAGTTCATTTAAAGCCCCTGATGACAGAGGCATGGTGTGTGTAATTAGTCATGTTTGCTGGGTGATTATAAGTGTGATTATATGTGTGGGTTTTCTCTTCATACTGTAATAACACAATTAGGGAGGAAAGAGACACTTCCCGGCACAGTGTGTGTGTGTGTGTGTGTGTGTGTGTGTGTGTGTGTGTGTGTGTGTGTGTGTGTGTGTGTGTGTGTGTGTGTGTGTGTGTATTCAATATCAGGCTATTTTCCATCCCTGCCCTGTCCTCGGCTGTTCCACAGCCTCATAAGCTAACTTGTCTTACTTACAGAGTATTGGAGTTAATTAATTCTTTATGCATTTGCATAACCGCAAAAGTCAACACAGAGTACTTGATGCAATCTTCTGCACAGTAAGACAGAAATAATGGTGTTCCAAAAAAGGCCCAGCTGCCAGGACCACAAATACAAACTCCATCTAGACACAGTTGCCCAAGAGCACACAAAAAACTATACCTTCCTCAGCCTAAACACAGGTAACTTCCACAAAGCTGTGAACGATCTGAGAGACAAGGCAAGAATGGACCTTCTACGCCATCAAAAGGAACATCATATTTGACATCCCAACTAGGATCTGGCTAAAAATATTTGAATCAGTTATAGAATCCATTGCCCTTTATGGTTGTGCGGTCTGGGGTCCGCTCACCAACCAAGAATTCACAAAATGGGACAAACACCAAATTGAGACTCTGCATGCAGAATTCTGCAAAAACATCCGTGTACAACCTAAAACACCAGATACTGCTTGCAGAGCAGAATTTGGACGATTCCCATCTAATTATCAAAATCCAGAAAAGAGATGTTCAGTTCTACAACCAAACCTTCCATAATAAACATTCCATAACTAGAAGTGTTCCCTAAGAAAGCTGGTCCTGGGGCTCTGTTCACAAACAGACCCCACAGAGCCCCAGGACGGCAACACAATTAGACCCAAGCAAATCATGGGAAAACTAAAACATAATTACTTGAAACATTGGAAAGAATTCACCAAAAAACTGAGCAAACTTGAATGCTATTTGGACCAAAACAGAGAGTACACAGAATACCTGACCATTGTGACTGACCCAAAATTAAGGAAAGCTTTGACTATGTACAGACTTCGTGAGCATAGCCTTGCTATTGTTCGAGGCTACCATAGACAGACCTGGCACACCGCCCACAAAATGAGGTGGAAACTGAGCTGCACTTCCTATCCTTCTGCCAAATGTATGACCATATTTGTCAAGTATACTCCCTCTCTGGGGCTCTAGGTCACCAGGTTGCTCATTATTACACACACCTGTCACCAGCGCCTCATCAGACTCACCTGGACTTCATCACCTTCCTGATTACCTTCCCTATATCACTCCCTTTGGTTCCTTCCCCAGGCGTTATTGTTTCTGTTCCGTTGTTTCAAGTCTGTACGCTGCTCGTGGTTCGTCTATGTTTGTTTATTTATTAAATGATTCACTCCTTGTACTTGCTTCCCGACTCTCAACGTACACGTTACAATGTTAGAGACACATATTTCCCTCGGATTACACAGACCCACAAAGAATTTGAAAACAAATCCAATTTTAACAAACTCCCATATATATATATATATATATATATATATATATATATATATATTAGCGAAATACCACAGTGTGCCATCACAGCAGCAAGATGTGTGACCTGTTGCCACAAGAAAAGGACAACCAGTGAAGAACACACACCATTGTAAATACAACCCATATTTATTTATTTTCTGTTTTGTATTTGAACCGGTTGCACATTGTTACAACACTGTACATTGCCATAATATAACATTTAAAATGTTATTTTGATTGTAATGTTTACTGTTCGTGTTTGATTGTTTATTTCACTTTTGTTTATCTATTTCACTGGCTTTGGCAATGTAAACATATGTTTCCCATGCCAATAAAGCCCTTTGATTTGAAATTGAATTGACTTGAAATTGAATTGACTTGAAATTGAATTGACTTGAAATTGAATTGACTTGAAATTGAATTGACTTGAAATTGAATTGACTTGAAATTGAATTGACTTGAAATTGAATTGACTTGAAATTGATTTGAGAGAGACAGAGAAAGAAAAAGGAGAGAGAAAAGTAGAGAAAATGAAAAGAGGGGAGAGGGGGAGAAGTGAGAGAGAGACGAAATGAAAGAGAAGTTGAGAAGTGTGGAGGGTGACACTTCAAAGAGAGAGGGAGCAAGTGATAGTGGAAAAGAGAGTAAAGGGAAAGAGACGGATACAGAAGGAGCCACTAAGAAGTCTGTATGAGAAGCTCTTCCATTCAGCCGCCATCAGCATCCCTCCCTCCCTCTTCCTTTCTCATCCATCCATCCCTTCTCGCTGTATTGACGAAGGGACCTCTTTATATGGTAATGCCTTTCCCACCTGAGAGGCATGAAGAGGACATTAACGCTCACGCTCACACACACACACACGCACGCACGCGCACACACACACACAGGCGTGAAGAGCACATTAGCGTTGACTGAGATATGTATGCAGCTCACATCTGTCATATGTCGCTGCCGTAGCAACGGAGGGTGCCACGGTTACGAGAGCGATGATGTGTGTGTGTGTGTACGTTCGTGCATGCGTGTGTGCGTGTGTGTGTGTGTACAAGGCTAGGTGGTAATTTACCAACACTGCTCTAATGTAGTGGTACTGTATGTTACAGGGGAGTCCGTAAGAGAAATTAAACCTCTCCAAACTGAGATCTGAGCCAGCGACACTCCTACTTGTACATTCTAGCACATATTCCTCATGGCTCACACAAACACACACACATCACACACGCACGTCACACACTCTGATCCACTTTACTGAGCTGAACCTGACTAACCAAGAACAGACCGCTCACCAGCTACGATTTGGGTTTGGGACACACACACACACACACACACACAGGAACCAGGACTTGAATGACTTCAGCTTTGGTACCAGATGTGCCTCTGAGCCTCCAGCTACAAATATGTCTATAAAAATCCTCCCATGCGGTGTCACTGACATCTACCTCTTTTTCCCTGACCCGTCTCCTCCCTCCATCTCTCCCTCACTCCCTCTCCTCCTCCCTCTCCTCTGCCATTATTACTAACACAACCCCTCTAGAGGCCATATCTTGCTCTCTTCACTCCCTCTATTCGTACATTTCTCTCCTTCCTCCCATACATTGTCTATCCCTGTTCTTCTTTGAGAGCCCTCCTCCTCTTTCCTCCTGTAGTTGGTTGGTCAGTCATATACCTTAACCACAGCACAGCTAACAAACACATCCACTTCAAAGAGAAAGGAAAAGACACGCAAACACACACACTGTGTGATTTCAGATCTCTTCATTAGAAATAGACAGATGAGGGGGAGGAAAGGAGGAATGGGAAGGGAGAATGGGGGAGGCAAAAGCCCCCTCCTGCTCTGCTGTACCTAGTCATGCAAATTAGGTAAATTAGGCTACACTTATTCCCTCTCTTTCACTTTTTTCTCCTTTGTTCCTTCTCTCCATTGCCCTCCAACCCTGAGCCTTGCAGACACACATGGCAGTGGCAGGTTGCAGCGAGTGACATTTTCCGAACATGGACTCCGTTGCTGCACTCTTCAACTGTGTGGTGTTGTGTGTGTTTCTGTTCCCCGTGTGTTGTGTGCGGACGCTCAGCAGAGACTGAGAACCAGGTCTCTCTACAGTGGCTCTGTGAAGGTCATGATTAGCATAGCAATACTCATGTCTGTTGGTTCTGTCAGGGGGGGGGGGAGGGGGGGGGGGGAGGAGGCAGGAGAGGTGATGGATGCACCGTGGCCGCGTCCCAAATTCCACCCTATTCCCTACATAGTGCACTGCTTCTGACCAGGTTCCAATTGGCTCGGGTCAGAAGTAGTGCACTATGTAGGGAATCGGGTGGTATTTGGGACAGAACCTGTGTCCCTTGTCTCCTCTGAGAGACCTACTAGCTACCAGCCATGTTCCTGTCAGAACAACAGAGATTTGCCCAAACAACAACCCCTCAAACTCTCTCTCGTCCCATCACTAATAGCTTTGTACGAGCCAGAACAGCTCTGGACATGAGGACCCGAGTCTATTGCAGGGCCCCTTCCATAATAACAGTACTCTTTTTTTTCTTTCCCAACGATGAGAATACAAACTCATCATATCAAACCATTCCATTTGTGTCTCTCTCCTGATAAGAAAGTTGCCCAGCCAGAGAGCTCAAACAGCAACTAAAGTCAGTCAACGTCCCTTTACACCAATCATCAATATGACTGCACTCCAATAATAATGATACTGATGCTGATGACGCTGATGATGATGATGATGACTCCGATGATGAGGATGATGACTCCGATGATGATGATGATGACGATAAGTGTCGGCCGTTCCAAATGGCCCGCCACATATGGCTGCCCTCCAACATGGCTCTGAATGGAAAAGTCTGTTATGTCCGTTCTTTGAATTACAATTCTATGTGGAAGCCTGTGCATTTACCTGCTGAGTGCAATTCACTAGGAGAGTGTCAAACGTTCAACCTGTAATCCACTATAATACTAACATACCCACACTCTCCAGTCAATTACCACTATGTAATGGAGGCTGGGAAAAAGGTTAACTTTATCTGAACCCTCTCTCTCTCTCACACACACGCACACGCACACACACACGACTAAACAGTGAGATTCTCCCACCCTTAACAATACCGCGCTCCATATGACCCCTTCACTAAACCTGCAGCTTCCAGAAGGTGTCCATACGAACATCGTGTATCATTTATATTGACTTAATCGACAAGACAGTTCATTGTTCAAGTCAAGATCCTGATGTTAGATAGGGATTTTGCAGGTAGAGACCTTGGGACTATCTGCCATTTTTGTCAAAAACGAGTTAACCGCATATAATTAATCTTTAGATGGTTCTTCATATGTTTGTGATGTTAAAAAAAAAATGTTTTTTTTTTTTTACTAAATCAAACCAAGTCTAAGTTCATTGGTCGCGTACACAGATTTGCAGATGTTAATGCAGGTGAAGTGAAATTCTTGCATAAACCCTTCATAAACCCTTATCTAAGGTCCAATCACAAGCCTGAACAAATACAGAGGGACCAATCAGAACACATCTTTGCAATCTCCCTTAAAGTATGGTCTAGGCTAGTCTGGACAGCAATACTGGCACGCAAGCAAAACTAAACAACACTGTCAGAAACCTTAAATGTTGTCACATCGTTGTTCAGTGATGGCAGTTAATAATTAGTCTGGTGAGCATAATACATTTCTTCATGTATTTGAGGATGTGCTCTGACTATCTTGGTAAAATAGTGTCATTCTATAATTTATGTATTCAAATAGCTACAGTTGTCATAAAGAAAGAAGAATTTACTACAAAACAGTTCTGAGATCAGAGATGTGAAAACGTTCATGCTCAATATCTCAGAACTATGCCTTGTGCAGATAGATCCTTATAGTCCCAAGGTCACGAGGTGGTCCCCAAATTTTTTTTGTTTCTCCCAGTTCCCACTATGATTTCAATAGAAATCTGTTCAGTTTCCACTGCAAGTTGACCCTGTGTCTGAAACTTCACCCCTGGTTGTTCGGTCTGATAGGTGAGCTCCTCAACGTTGTGCAACATTGATTTCAGATAGAAATACACCATGTAGAACAAACACCCCTCTCTGACATTTAGAAAAAGGCAGGGCTGCCCAACCCTCTTCCTGGAGAACTGCTAAATTAGGATTGGGCTGAAAACCTACAGGACAGTAGATCTCCAGGAAGAGGGTTGGGCTGAAAACCTACAGGACAGTAGATCGCCATGAAGAGGGTTGGACTGAAAACCTACAGGACAGTAGATCTCCAGGAAGAGGGTTGGACTGAAAACCTACAGGACAGTAGATCTCCAGGAAGAGGGTTGGACTGAAAACCTACAGGACAGTAGATCTCCAGGAAGAGGGTTGGGCTGAAAACCTACAGGACAGTAGATCTCCAGGAAGAGGGTTGGGCTGAAAACCTACAGGACAGTAGATCTCCAGGAAGAGGGTTGGACTGAAAACCTATAGGACAGTAGATCTCCAGGAAGAGGGTTGGGCAGCCCTGGAATAAGGGATCGTGTCAGCTCTATTGATGGCATTTCTATCGGCAAAGTTCCACAACTTTTGCCTACTGAACGCGGCCCAGCTGTCTGTTGCTATACAGCACCCCGTGTCCCTACTGAGGACTGCTCTGGTCCCTCACTTATAGGCCTACCACTCACTCATCACCTGTGCACTGTCAGCAGTGACCACGGTCAGCAACCATGTCTCAGAGCAACCTTCTCTATTGCCAACAAACAGTAGGGTGTGCTGTAGATACAACCACACCGGAATGGCAGACTATGGAGAGAACCCTAGACCTTCAAACACACTTGTTCTCAAATACAGTACCAGGCTGAAAGAAAATCCAACTTTTATGCACCATGGTTAGGCTGGGCTAGAATGGGGAGATGGTTCAGAGAAAGATTGAGTTTAAGCATAAGGTTAGAAGTTCATAAGCACTCTACATCCCCTCAGAATAGACCCGTGGATGAATGGGCCAATTACGCACATTGGGAGTCCAAACCGAACTCATTTTAATCGGTTTTAATTGGGATCCCACCAGTACCACCCCTCCCCCTGCGGTCTTAACGACCCGTGGTCTTTTTACAGCAGCCAGGATCATGACGCGGTTCCTCTGTTCGCTCTGGGTTGACTGTACGCGCGCTGTGCCACGCAGAACGCTGCTATTTGTAACCAATTAACACCGTCCCCGCGGGCTGCATTCGTCACTCTGTAGGACCTAGACTCTTGGCAATGCAGATAACTTGGCAAGGCCGCCTAAAATCCGCAACATGTTGAAAAAAAAAAACTCAATCGGGCATATAGGCCTATTGTGCTCTATAGCGAGAGAACCCTCTTTACGCACACACACGCGGGCGCGCAAACAATCACACGCGAGCACAGGCACGCGTGCACACACACACACACACACACACACACACAAATATACATACATACACACACACCTGCACAGTGAAACGAGTCTGTGCCTCTGACAAAATTCATTTGTAGCATTCATTTATGACAGTGGGAAATACAAATACATAGGTAGCCAAATACCACAGTAAATAACCCAACTATGGACACGAAAAAAACTATCGGCCTAATGGAAAGCATCCATTATATTAATCGCCAAAAAAATGCGTAATGAAGCAAATTGAACTCATTTATTTACATTTTGGATAAAGCTGATGGACAAGAAATCAAATTGTATTATCATATTTGTTTTGGCATAATACCAGTTATAGAACGAGCACCCCGCACAAAGCCTTTGAACGGAGCTTTTCCAATAGGCTCTCTGGCTCTACAGCCCAAGCACAACACAACACAAACAGGGTAGTAGTCAGATTTACCATTATCCAACTCACTATCCAACTCCAACTCACTACTCATATCATGCGTCTTTTTACATGGAAACAGAAAACAGTCATTCCATGTATGGAGATGTCAATATTCCCAATATGGTACGTCTGATGGTCTTTGTAGAGTTCGCCAGATTCAGAGGATGCTATAGCCGAGCAGCATTGCATATAGCCGGGCTTACCTTGCTGGAGTAGGGGCCGGGAATCAGTAGCTTCAGCGCCTGTCTCTTCAGCTCCGCCAGCCGGGCATTGCAGTGCTCACACCATATCCCCCTCTCCCTCTCAGAACCAGGGGAGCTCCCGCTGCCAGAGCCAGGCGAACCTGTACCGAAACCTGGCGAGCCACCTAGAGACCCAGGGGAACCGGTCCCGATCCCTGGAGATATGGTCCCGGGGGAACCGGAGAAGGATCCCGGGGACGAGGTGCCAGATCCTGGGGAGGGGGTGCCTGTGGAGCTGGGCATAGATCCGGCTCCCTCTGGAGCTGGTCGGCTGCCGGTCCGGGACTCCTCATAGGCCTTTCTGTACCATGTCTCCGGGGAGAAGGAGGTTGATTTTGTCGGGGAGGTGTCGGTAATCTGTTGGGAGCAACATAAAGGCAAGCCTACCATTTAAATTGGGGAGACGCACAATAACGCACTAGTCACTATACGTGGTCTTTGCAATGTTAATAAACTGCACCACAGCCGAAAAAATCCACGTAAGTCTAAAGTTTGAACACAAATTGCAAAAAAGCATTTAAAAAACTAAAGGTGAGTATGATATTTGCGTTCCCTAACTATAGCCTACTCTCTTCGCCGCAGTAATTAAGTGCCTACACTCAAACCTGTAGCAAGCATACAGTTACTGCTCTGTTGGAATGCATGAGCGCTCATCAGTAGTGCACGACTCACTGTTGTTGTTGCCACAATTATCACTGATATAATCATCCAATCCATTTATACTACTATTCATTAGAAATACTTACCCCGTATTTTCTGCTCCTGCTTGTCACAGACCTCTCTTTGGTCCCAGACAGAGAAGTCATGTTGAAGGTGAGGAGATGGGAAGGGAGGATTGGGGAGAAATAAATCTCGGTTGTTTTACATCCAAGAAGACCAAATAGATTTAAATTAATTCCACGCCCCTCCGCGCTTCTCAATCATGAACCAATATCACGCAGATTGGGTATCCATATAGCCTACTGTATTCAACCATGAAAAACAACGACCTAACAGTAAGTCCACTCAAATTGATCCAATAGGCGCAATAATTAGTTCCAATCCACGGTCTCCTTTAGCGACTTGAAAGTGGGGGACAGACGGGTTTCTCTCTCTGGGAGCGGCGAAGTGCAGCAGGCAAGGCGGTGGCAGAGTGAATTCTGCCGCTGCCGCACAGGCTCAACGTTGAGACAGTGGGGACGCCGCGTCTGCAGCGCTATAGCCCACACCACAGTCCAAGGCAGAGCAGAGGCACAGCCGTGGTATTCCTCTGGCTGTCTGTACGCCTGCAAACTGCAGGAGGCTCCGTGCTCATCTGAAGGCAGAGGTGCAGACTGGAGAGAGTGGCGCTCACATCTGGCTGGGGGAGGGTCCTCTCTGCCCCCTCCTCACTGGCCGACCAATACCGTATCAATGCTTGGTTGACTGACAGGTGGCAGCTAATTTCCTATGTCAACTTTTGGAGGGGGTAAATTCTGACTAGGGAGTAAGGTAGTAACAGATGCGTAGCCTATGATAGACTATGGTTGCAAGAGAGTGGTGTGCATTAAAAAGGTACCTGGATCAGGGGTGTGCTATGTATAGTTGGATCAAAGAGGTTTAGGCCTAATCAAGAATATAATTCAGAATTATCATCATCTTCACCACCACTACCACAGAAACGAGGTATATTTCTAAGCAATAAGGTAGTATTAAATCATTCACTGGAGAGGTTTTACACAAAACACAATCACTCAACTCAAACCCCCCCAAAAAGCTTGAGTTTATTGTCCTATTCATGCATAGTCTCGTTCAATTAATTTGTGTTTCGCATTCTGAGGATAATGCACATAGGGGGTGCTGGTGGTGTCATGTTAATGAAAGCATATTGCTGCTGTGATTTATGGGATTGACACAGCGTGGGGTTTTGATGTTGTTTGTGGATGCACAGCGCCATCTGGTGTCACTGCATGGCCTAGCACAACAGATGAAGATAAAACAATGTTTTATGTCACTGCAAATATTTACAATACCTCAATATATTCTGTATCAGATTTTGAATCTAGAACAATACAACAATTAGGCAAGATGATGGTTACATTTGTCATTATTCTCAGAAGGTGTGAGTGTGTGAGTGTGCGTGCATGCAAGAGTGTGTATGTGTGTGTGTGTGGGGGGGGGGGGGGGGGGGGGGGGGGTCATCCACGGTCATCATGCTAACAAAGTCTTTGTAGACGATGGCGTTCTTGGCAGGTTCCAGAACAGCTGACATAATCTCCTCCATCTCCTGCTGGGTGAAGAGCTCTCCTGCACAGAGGAACTCATTGGAACAATAGATCTTTATTCATCCATTATACAGACACAATCACAACTTTCGCTAACACATTACCAAACACACCATACACGCACACAACACGCTGGGAGCAGCACGGTGTCCACCACAGAACAGCCAGCCCCTGCAGTTTAAAGTGGGCCTTGCTCAAAGTCACAACGGCAGTAGGTGGCTCCTGAGATAGTGATGGCAGTTGCCTTTATAACTTTCAGGCTACCGCCACCCCTTAGCAGGGTTTCTCAATGTTGATTCTGGGGACACACTCTTTGCTGAATGTCACTCCAGCTGAGCATCTGTTAGATACTAATAAGTGCATCTGCTTGGTCGAAGGGAACCAGTAAACTGGAAGTGATCTTTTCTTGAAATATGCTCAGAATTAATACTGTAGTCAACCAGAGACTATATTGCTGATCTGGGAGATATCATCATATCATGTTTGTACAGTAGATTGTTATCTGTCAGTAGCTGTCAAAATCTTTGACCACTGGAGGGCATGAGTACTGTAATATCACCTTGCTGTAATCAAAGAACACATTAATGTTAATACAAAGTGACAAGATGCAACAGATTTGTGATTTCGGGCCAATGATTCTGTGGTTTTCTATGTTGCTTCCACATTACCTGCCTGTGTCAAGTACTTTGTGACTCGTTATCTCCTCCGGTTCCAAATGTCCCTTGTTCAACTGATCTGATGCAAAATGAACCCAAGGTATGGTCCTAAACAGTCTATAAAAGAAGGAATCTAACATAAGAGCCTACAGTTTACATACAGAAACAAAACAGGCTACATACAGAAGCAAAACAGTCTACTTACAGAACTTAGACAGTCGACAACATATAACCACAAGATAAGAATGTATACAATCTACATTCAGAACCTATACAGTCTGCAATAGAGGGAATTAACCCAAGATAACCAATACAGTCTACATTCAGAACCCATACAGTCTGCAATAGAGGGAATTAACCCAATATAATCAATACAGTCTACATTCAGAACCTATACAGTCTGCAATAAAGGGAATTTACCCAAGATAACCAATACAGTCTACATATACATCCTCAAAGGCCTGGAGCAGCAGGTCCTCAGGGATGGGCCAGAACCTGCATACCTGCACACACACACGCACGCACACACACACACACACACACACACACACACACACACACACACACACACACACACACACACACACACACACACACACACACACACACACACACACACACACACACACCGGTGTGCTGGAGTTTATTTTCCAAACTGCAGCCTATAGTGTAGAATACATCTAGCATGGTTGGTAGTGTCGTGTAGGATGAATACCTTCTTTCAGGAAGCAGCATATGGAAACAGGCTGAGGAGGACTATTACAGTCATATGGTTTTATTTGAACCTCTCAGATGTATTGCATTCCATGACAGTGGTTAGGATGTACACAGGATGTCACAAACACACAGTCACAACACAATGGACATCCTTTTCAATGCAGTTTTATTCTCCAGATCTGGGTGACTATGTATGGGGCACATGAAACAGAGTGTGATGGGTAAGCCTGTCTGAGAGCTGAAGACTTGTGTTAGCTCCCAGAGCCTGTTAGGTGGTGCTGACTGTCAGAGTGGTGATAAGTGGGCAGGGTGTGTTAGGCTTGAGTTAGTTAGAAGGACACACCCTGTAAACATGACACAACTCAACAGATGGCACAACACAACACAACACAATGTTTACGATCAAACCATTATGAACTCCCCTCTCTCTGTCTCTCTCCCTCTCTCTCTCTCTCTCCCCTTTCTGTTTTTCTCTCAAGCCCCACCCATCTGTTGTCCGCATCTCCCTTCCATCTCAATGACTCCTCTGTGTCCTGTGTCTCAATCTGTTTTTCATTATTGTTTACTTTGGCCCTGCTCTGTTTCTCCTCCCCCTTTCTCTCTCCGTTTTGTCATCCCCCCTGTACTTTTTCTTCTCTCTCCAGCCTGAGGCTCAGTGGACACAGGAAGTAGTTAAGTGTTGTTGGAGTGTCTCTCAGATAGTCTGTTACTCCTCGGGTGCTTATAGAAACAGTCTGGACCACACACGCATACACACACCTTTAACACAATCTCATACAGAACATCCCTGCAAGTAAGTGAAATATATCAATCACATCATGTTTGTATAAGGTGTCACAAAGTGCCACGCCAGTGACAGGCAGACAGTTAACAGAAGTGTTATCCCATACTAAGACCGGGTAGTAAAAGGTGGGAGTGATTATGCCTGTTTCATCAGCGAGCTACAACCTTGTTTCTTATCTTTATAGTGAATCCCACCTCCTTCTGGACACACATACTCTGTCTATATTTGGAGTGAACTGATCTAAGGTCAGTTTTGCTATGTGTAAGAACAGAGGCAGCATTTTTCTCGGGTAATTCAGGAATAATTTATATATTTGCATTTCTTAATTATTAAATTTTTCAGGGGGTGTTGCAGCACCCTCAGCACCCCTAATTCCCGCAGCTATGTGTAAACCTGTTAGTAGGCCTGGCCATATCTGTGATAACTTAGGTCAGGAATAACCAAGGTGAATTTAATGAGAAAAAAATCCCTCTGGAATTGATCACTGTAAAATAACCAATTAAGGCCAATGTTGTCACTTAGCCTACCATAGCTACACTATATATACAAAGGTATGTGGACACCCCTTCAAATGAGTGAATTCGGCTATTTCAGTCACACCCTTTGCTGACAGGTGTATCAAATTGAGCACACAGCCATGCAATCTCCATAGACAAACATTGACAGTATAATGGCCTTACTGAAGAGCTCGCTAGAGCTGCCCCGGTCAACTGTAAGTGCTGTTATTGTGAAGTGGAAACAGAACAGGACTGCCGAGTGTTGAAGCGCGTAGCATGTAAAAATCATCTGTCCTCGGTTGCAACACTCACTACGAGTTCCAAACTGCCTCTGGAAGCAACGTCAGCACAAGAACTGTTGGCTGGGAGCTGCATAGTGTCAACTGTAAAGTTTGGTGGAGGAGGAATAATGGTCTCGGGCTGTTTTTCATGGTTCTGGCTAGGCCTCTTAGTTCCAGTGAAGGGAAATCTTTTAACGCTACAGCATACAATGACATTCTTGACAATTCTGTGCTTCCAACTTTGTGGCAACAGTTTAGAGAAGGCCCTTTCCTGTTTCAGCATGACAAAGCCCCCTGTGCACAAAGCGAGATCCATACAGAAATGGTTTGTTGAGATCGGTGTGGAAAAACTTGACTAGCCTGCACAGAGCCCTGACCTCAACCCCACCATCGCCTTTGGGATTAATTGTAATGCTGACTGCGAGCCAGACCTAATCGCCCATAATCAGTGCCTGACCTCACTAATGCTTCCCAGAAGAGTGGAGGCTGTTATGGCAGCAAAGGTGGACCAACTCCATGTTAATGCCCATCATTTTGGAATGAGATGTTCTACGAGCAGGTGTCCACATACTTTTGGTCAAGAAGTGTACGTGTATACCAGAGGCGCATCTCTAGCATAAATATTGTTACTGTCAGAAGGTGCAAATCAAATCTGGATAGCTGAAACAGGTGACACCTTTAAAATGTATGTCAAATTATCTTTAAGGGTTCGTTAGAGCAATATAAGAACTAGCTTTTGATTAGCAGAAGGTTCTTTCATTGGTCCTAATGGGAGGACCCATGGAAATAGAATCTAGTCTATATTATATTTATATGGGAGGACCACTCTAAACTAGTTGATATTATTCCAGAAGTTAGATGCAGTATTTTACAGCAAAAGCACCAATTGAAATAGGGAAATAAATGGTCAAATAGAAGACTCTGGCCATGCACACTGCCAGTGAATGTGTTCTGATGTCTCATTTATAAAAATAAGTATATTTCTATTGATTGCTCTGGGCAAAGACAGACATTTTGATTGAGTAACAAATTGTGAAAAAATCTTAGCTATATTTTGACAGACTTTGGCCACAGTGACAGATAAAAGCCACTGAATCAACAGCAGTTATGTGAAAAGAGCTATTGAATAAAAGCTGACTGGTGTTTTCGCGTCATTACGGTAGGGCTATATTGCTGCCACTAGGGACTTGTGTAGAAAAGGTGGCGGCTTGGCACAGTGAAAATTCTAGGCGACTGCTATCACCAAATTGCCACTGCAAAGCACTTCTGTACGTAGCCTAATGGTTGTTGGCAGTTTAGCTAGTTAGTGATAGGGAGGGTTACGGTGAGGGCTTGCGGGATTCTGTCACCGACTAAAGAAAATATTGGTCGACCGAAAGTAGTCTGTTCTTTCGACCAATCGAGTGCTCAAAATGTTTTTTAGTGTGTATTTTTCCATATATAGACACACCTCGTGTGTTTTAATAAAACCAACTATGTGCATTGAGCTTGTCTGATGCTTTACGCTTACGGGTTGATGCTTCACGAGGGCGCCAGAGATCAAGATATGCACGAACTCTTCTGAACTGTGTCGGCTGGGAAGCCACTAGAGCAGGGTTATTCAACTCTGCGAGGTGCGGAGGCTGCTGGTTTTCTGTTCTACTTGATAATGAATTGCATCACCTAGTGTGCCAGGTCTAAATCAGTCCCTGATTAGAGATGACCAATGAAAACAAGCCGAGTTTGAGGGCACTAGAGCATCGGGTCAATATAATGGTCGTCATTATTTACCACAGCCAAAAAGTCATAAACCCGCCTATTTCTTAAATGTTTCTTTAAAATGTGATTTTAAACTCTAATCTTAACAACGCTGCTAACCTTAAATTAAGACAAAAAAGCATTTATATTTTTATGGACAATTTTGCCTTTGGCCCTGATAACTAGTGGAAACCCAGTATAATGGATAATCAGTGGATCGTCACTATCAGGGGTCATTTGGACGTCCATTTAAATAGTTACGGTTAGGGCATAGATAGAACAATGAGAGGTTTAGTTAATCTTTGGTTAGGGTTTAGGGTAGGGCCGTCCCAAGGATCTCAGATTGCACCGACCAAAACGTGGCCTTAGCCAGCTACTTCCGCTTTCTTGTCACTCCCCCTCCGCAGCTTCCTGGGGCTGACCCTGTATTCACGCTTGAAACCAACAACACAACCGCCTCTTCAGGGACACTTGTTTTGTCAATCCAGTTTGTTTGCTAGACTCGTCGTAGCTGTTGCCTGGAGGACCGCTGGCCAGTCCACAGCCACTGGCCATGGAGCAAGGAAGCGGGTTTTCATTCATGAAGTATGGGACTGCAGCGTCCCTCGCAATGGTTCTGCTGGCGTACTGGTTCCGATCTCCAGGGGAGTCAGGACTAGATAACAGGCTTGACACGGTGCTGTCCTCCCTACTGCGGGCTGAAAGCAAAGTGGGGATGAACAACGCCAGACCCAGGGTGGCGATAGGTGAGAATCCTAAATGACAAGCTAGCCTAGCATCAGTTACCTAGCTAACGTCAGCTAACCTTAGTCCTTACTTTGATGCGCAGAGAGGAGGGTCATTCCTACAAACCAGTGCCTTTTGGATAGTATATCTTTGTATTTTTGTTGTTGTATTCTACCAGAGAAAGGACGTTAGACTTTCAGAAAACTATATTAGTCAAACTCGGCCACTTAACATTTGTTGGTACATTTTCCAAACGGTTAGGTTCATAATCCTAACAGGGTGGATGGAGGAACCTTACAGGTGTAAATTAGCAATAGCTCTGTGAGTGAGCTGATTGAATTAGCATAATGGTGAACACTTGAACAGTATTTTAACTTCTCTATCAAATATATTTAGACATTTTTGTTAATTTTCTCTAATTTAACCTAACAGGGAGGAAATGTATGAGTGGGAAATACAGACTAACAACGTGAAAAATATACAACTGCGTGTTTTATATTTATTGAACTTTGCACCGTTTTTGCACAAAATAAATGACGACACTGAATGTGGTGTTATTGTAGGAAGGGGTTGTTTTCTTAAAGGAGAATTACAACAAACTAACAGGGTGGAAAGTGATATTAGTGACAAGCACATCTTAAATAAAATAATTATAAATACAGTAATCATGAAAAAAAGTTATTGATGAGAGACTTGAACTATGGTTATTATATGATGAATTTGAACTATTTTTATGGCTTCTATTTCTGGTGGAAGTTGATGAATGACGGGGACATGGCGAAAACGCCAACATCTACTGAAAAAATGTTTTTTTTAAAAACATTTTTATAGCTTTGATGTTTAAACGAGTTTGGGATGGTTAATGTTTAGAAAAAAAAATCCCTAACCGAAAACCTTTATTTTATTTGTCGGGGATATAAAGTGCTCCGCACGTCATGCTCATTAACAGTTGGAAAAAATGGCAGATAGTGAGTTAGGGAAGCGACAGCAGCGAAGTCCTCTATGGCAATACTTTTGAGAAGTTAAATGAGAAGGTGATTAAATGCAACCATTGCGAGGTGGAATTGTGCTGCAGTACAGGTGCAATGCTCAAAGGGAGACCCAACCCTTTGATGGCACCAGTGCGACAATGATCAAATGATTACAGAAATGATTGCAGTTGATATGCAGCCAATAGTAGAGAATGTCAGCATCAATACCCTAATAGCATATCTAGAACCAGTCTAAAAGATGCTTTGATGAAAAACCGTAAAGGCCCTGATGGAGAAATTGTACAATAATTGCACTGCAAGCACAAAGCGCAAGCTCTCAAAACACCATACGTGGCATTAACAGATTGTTGGACGTCTATGAAACACACTGTCATACCTCACTGTAACGAGCCATCACATTGATGAGAAGTGGGACATGAAGTCCCATGTACTGACAACTGAGACCATGGAGGAAAGAGACAAGAGAACCTAAAACGGCATTAATACCATTGTTGCTGAGTGGGTGGGGACAGCAGTAAGGTAAACGCTGTCTGGTTAGGTTGTCAGGACTGCGCCTCCTTTTTTATTTGTACATTTGTCACATCCCAATTCAAAATGCATAAAATTCCATTTCAAGTTCGATAATTTTGTGTTAAGGTAAAGGACACCTGCCCTTATTGAAAGCCTTTTGGAATCTTACACTAAATAAGTGATATTTCCTGGGGACAGAAAAGGCACCGCACACTAGGAATGACGAAGGTGGTTTTAGCCTTTTTATGGGGTTTTGGATTGCATGAAAACCATCTGGCCAAGCAAGCACCAGCAGCTTTTTATAAAACCATTTAAACATATTTACAATTGTGGTTGATGTATCTTATTAGCTAGCTAGCTGATGTATCTTATTAGCTAGCTAATGAGCCAATAAATCAATGCAAATTACTTGGTCTGATTATTTAGGCTGTAATACACCCTGAAACGAATGCCAGCAAAATTGTGTACATTTTCCTTACAAGCCAGAATGTACCCACAGAAAAGTATTGTTTACCAAACCTTTTAGAGAGTCGTTAGGTACATGGTTCAGTTTGGCACCGAGGTAAAGTTAGTGACTTTGCTGTTATTGTGTGTTGACACATTTCTGAATGGACTTTGCATGCACCTTGATTTATGGTAGCATATTTACGAAGCACAGAGTACTGTAGTACAGTTGAAGTCGGAAGTTTACATACACCTAGATTGGAGTCATTAAAACTCATTTTTAAACCACTCCACACATTTCTTGTTAACAAACTATAGTTTTGGATAGTCGGTTAGGACATCTACTTTGTGCATGACACAAGTCATTTTTCCAACAATTGTTTACAGACAGATTATTTCACTTATAATTCACTGTATCACAACTCCAGTCAGTCAGAAGTTTACATGCACTAAGTTGACTGTGCCTTTAAACAGCTTGGAAAATTCCAGAAATTGTCATGGCTTCTGATAGGCACATTGACATAATTTGAGTCAATTGGCGGTGTACCTGTGGATGTATTTCAAAGCTTACCTTCAAACTCAGTGCCTCTTTGCTTGACATCATGGGACAATCAAAAGAAATCAGCCAAGACCTCAAATTTTTGTAGACCTCCACAAGTCTGGTTCATCCTTGGGGGCAATTTCCAAACGCCTGAAGGTACAACGTTCATCCGTACAAACAATAGTACGCAAGTATAAACACCATGGGACCACGCAGCCGTCATACCGCTCAGGAAGGTGACTCGTTCTGTCTCCTTGAGATTAACATACTTTAGGTGCAAAAAATGCAAATCAATCCCAGAAAAACAGCAAAGGACCTTGTGAAGATGCTGGAGGAAACAGGTGCAAAAGTATCTATAGCCACAGTAAAACAAGTCCTATATCGACATAACCTGAAAGGCCGCTCAGCAAGGAAGAAGCCACTGCTTCAAAACCGCCATAAAAAAGACAGACTATGGTTTGTATTTGCGCATGGAGACAAAGATTGTACTTTTGGAGCAATGTCCTCTGGTCTGATGATGTAAAAATAGAACTGTTTGGCCATAATGACCATCGTCATGTTTGCAGGAAAAACAGGGAGACTTGCAAGCCGAAGAACACCATCCCAACCGTGAAGCACGGGGGTGGCAGCATCATGTAGTGGGGGTGCTTTGCTGCAGGAAAGACAGGTGCACTTAATAGATGGTATCACGAGGAGGAAAATGATGTGGCTATATTGAAGCAACAATTGTGGCAAAATGGCTTAAAGACAACAAAGTCGAGGTACTGGAGTGGCCATCACAAAGCCTTGACCTCAATCCTATAGAAAGTTGTGGGCACAATTGAAAAGCGTGTGCGAGCAAGGAGGCCTACAAACCTGACTCAGTTACACCAGCACTGTCAGGAGGAATGGGCCAAAATTCACCCAACTTATTGTGGGAAGCTTGTGGAAGGCTACCCAAAATGTTTGACCCAAGTTAAAACATTTAAAGGCAATGCTACCAAATACTAATTGAGTGCATGTGAACTTCTGACCCACTGGGAATGTGATGAAATAATTTAAAATATTAAATAAATCATTCTCTCTACTATTATTCTGATATTTCACATTCTTAAAATAAATTGGTGATCCTAACTGACCTAAGACAGGGAATTTGTAATCTGATTAAATGTCAGGAATTGTGAAAAACTGAGTTGAAATGTGTTTGGCTAAGGTGTATGTACACTTCTGACTTCAACTGTATCTCACTCCCCTCTGCCACTTAGTACATCTGTCAGAGTACTGGGAGTGTTACCTCTCTCACTCTGTATGAATGTTGGGGCAGGCAGGCGGGGCAGTGGAAGTAATTGGGAGGGGGGGATTGGTGGCTGTGCTGGGGGCATCAAATGATGTTCTCTCTGTGTCTCTGTCTCTGAGATTCGGGGGTTGCTTTGTGATTGTGTAGAGTTAAATACTGTTCTCACCGTTTCTCTCTCTTCCTCCAGGTTTAGGGGGTTGTGTTGACGTCATCGTGGATGGGGTGACGTTGCTGAATAAGATCGGCCTGCCGCCCACAGGCCAGCCTCTCCACCATGACTACATAGAGACCGCTGATCAGCTGGCACAGAGCTTCGCTTACTTCTTTGCCCCGGGAGCCGCCTCAGAGTAAGTGGCCAAGTCCCCTTGTGTGTGTGTGTGTGTGTGTGTGTGTGTGTGTGTGTGTGTGTGTGTGTGTGTGTGTGTCTTGTGACATTTCTAGTGCACAGTGTTAATGAACAACTAAAGGACAAAGTCTGCAATCCTTTACAAAGGCATTCGGTTACACACACACACACACACACACACACAAACACAGATATGTGTTCCTTACAGACCAGGTCAATATACACAAAATAAATATTTTAGTAAATAAAGTGATAAGCACACAGTAATTAGTCTCTACCATCGTGTGCTCTTATTGATGGTTTATGGTGTTGAAGACAATTGCATGTTCTCAATATTTGGCTTTGGAATTTCAATTAAAATGTAATAAAATAATTAAGGTCATATTTCATAATGCATTTAATTAAAACATTTTTATTTGAAACTGAACTCAAACTGTGATACATTTTGTTAGATCTTCCTCCGTAAATCTGATACCCCAATTAAACAATAACGGGCATGGTTGACGCCCCCCCCCCACCTTTCTCCCGGCACTTATCATTCTAGCGTGTCTTCTTCATATAGCGTTACAGTTCATCTTCCCAACAGCACATGTAACTCTTGCCTGTCACATTTGATGGCCCTTGGTAATGTCCCGATTTTTCAATATCCAAATAAGTACACAAGTCTCTCACCTGAGCTACCACCATTCTCTCGTCCATTTCTCCCACCAGTACACCAAGAGCATGAAAGAAGTTTGAATGGGATCTCACTCCACATGCATTCACACAGGGTTTGTGTGAACCTCAAAACCTACCATGCATTAAGTGATACCTCACTCCTACCATGCATTAAGACACAATCTGACGTCACCTTCCATGATAACCTCAAGAGAGAACAGATCAGAACAACAGTTTAGTTCAAGTAATTCTGATTCAGGAAATCCAGAAAAGCATTGACTATGACAAATTGTTACATTCCAAATTTTCTTAACATTATCTCTATGACAAATATCAAAGCATAACAACATACTGTTACTGTTGAAACCATTTTCAAAATTAGTTCATACTCCCTTATTTTTCTGGCGACCTCTCGGAAGAGTTACCAGATCAGGGAGTTAGCACCATAGCCCATGGGGGAATCCCAACAATCCAGCAGACCCAATCTGGTGAAATTTGTATCAAAACAAAGACAAAAATGAGATCAGCAATTACACATCACAATCCATTTGGAGTAACTGTCAACTCTCATTAACATATATTTTTCCTTCTCTATGCAGACTGAACAAAATACATTTGTGTATTTACCCAAAGACCAGGGTCCCAGGGAACTGGTAGTTTCCCCCCTTTGAACACATGATTCACATTGCTAAATCAAAAATAAACTAACTTGAATAACCAATCAACTTAGAATTACAACTCTTAAACTCCATAAGGAAATAATGATATCCCATAAAGTAATGGTAAAATAGAATGGAGACTGGTGTTTCTCATTCATTTTTATAATTAAATCCCACCTGTTTCGATCATTTCTAGTGAGATTGATCTGGCCTCACCAGAAAGTCAGGTGACTTTCAAATATTTAATCTCCCTTTTCTTTCCCTGTCCTTCCAAAACACTTTTTTTTTTAAATCTAACATTTCCATAATTCTGCATACCAAATTGAAAAGACCCCACAAAATAAATCTCCCAGTATCAACACCACTAACGCATATTCATAACTGGTAAGTTGTGTGAGCGTGCTGGTAAACCGTAGGTCAAGAACACAGGAACAGGCGCTATCTGGGAACCACTGTCCTTACGCCAATCCTTAAATGTTTGTTTTAATACACCCCATCGTTTATTTAGCACATGGTGACATTCTCGCCACCGAGTCTTAACGATTCACAGGTCTCTCTTCCCCATGATTCTACATAACCACTGCACCACCATGTTCATGAACTAAAAAAAAATGTAAAGTTCATTTTAGGTTTGGTAAACAAACCCCTGTGCTAATTCCTCGTGACCCCTCCACCCTTTCGTCCATTCTAGAAATCTATTTCAGAATAAGACGACATAAAATGTCAATCTATTTCCTAATAAAATTACATAATGTCTCATGAGATTAAAAACCTCCCAAGGTTTTGTGAGTTTGCGAGGAGTGTTTGGCCAGATAATTATAATTTGTTATGTCTTTAGAATCCATCCCCTGGCATGTCGCCTAGATTCTTCAACCCAAAATACTTTTCCCTGTGGCAAATTTAGCCAATTTCTCATCATAAGGAATCCGCAATATTTAATCCCTGCCATCTATTAAAAAGTTATCTCTGAACCACTGTTGATCGAACGGAGGCCATTCACTGCTATGTAAAATGTTCCTGTCTTGCTGCTCTCGAGGATTTGTTGCAAACACTTGTATAGCAGCATTTCCTCCAAATACAGCAGGTTCCAGGACCTCTTTCTTCCAATGCCCGATAGCTCCCTGTTTTAGTCCCACATCGATCACCCTACGCTTTTGTTTTTTTCTCCACTTTTCTTTGTCTTACCTTGGCCATTGAAACCACTGTTAGTGACTTTCACTGTGGCCGTATTAACCCCTCGCACGTCTGCAAAGTGAGAGGAGTATTATTCCACTCAAAGCATCCTGCTCTATTTCATCCACTACCCCCGCAATTGCCGTTTTGATCACCGGTTTCAAACCTGCCATCAAAGCCGAAGTGCAAATTCTGCACTCACGTACCGTCTTTTTGCAGCTGAGGAATCTACTCATTTCATTTCTATAATTTCCATACTCTGTTGATAAAACGGCAACATTAAAACTTGGATATTGAGCTTGCAATTTCTCAATGTCGTCATTGTGAGTTCTTTATTTGATTAGAATTTTCCGTCAGTAGGGAAATGTTGCCCAATTTTATCCAGTTTGCAAAATGTTTCCCATATTTGAGCCGAATTGGTAGAATGCTCGTGCGCTTCTTTCAGCGCCTCCATGGCTTTATTAAAATCCTCTAGCTCCGCTTTACAGGGTGAATCGGGGGCCGTCTGTCGCCATTTCAATAATTATTCTTCCGAAACCTCTCCCGACTATGTCCAGGGTGTTAATATTTCTTCACTCCCGTCTCTAATATACACTTTCTATTAACTATTTTCCAAGGTAGCGCTACCCACTCCCCCAGAGAATGGTAATGGTATTTCTGCCTATTAATTGGTCACGGCACTTAATACCTTGTATTAGAACCAATGCTGTAGCGTCTGCAAATGTATTACTGGAGAATACGGATGACCTAATGTCTTGTTCCAGTGTTACGCCTCAAACATCACTGTTGTTGATAACACACATTACCAACATTATTCACACTTGTCATCCTATTTCCACATAATGTTATGGTTCCCTCTCCCCATAGGGCATAAACCAACCTTTCTCCTTGGTGCTACTGCTGAGCAACGTAACGCAAACAGTGTTTGAATATCTTATTGCTTTTCTTTTAACCATGCATGTGGCTTTACTTCAGAATTTATAGGCAACCTTATCATTATCCACATACACTCTACTGCCTCACTGTCACTGCAGCTGGGACTTTCATCCCTTTTACAGATCTCACAGGGGAATACCCCTACTAGGGACCTATCCTATGCAGAACCTACCCTACACTGTAATGTCACTCATGGATCTCGCAGAGGAACCTCCACTCGGGACCTATCCTTATGGAGCCTACTAGAGGGTCGACCGATTTTAACCGGAATGGCCGATTTTTAATTAGGGCCGATTTCAAGTTTTCATAACAATCGGTGATCAGCATTTTTGGACACAATCATGGCCGAATACATTGCACTCCACGAGGAGACTGCGTGGCAGGCTGACTACCTGTTATGCGAGTGCAGCAAGGAGCCAAGGCAAGGTGCTAGCTAGCATTAAACGTATCTTATAAACAACAATCAATCTTAACATAATTGCTAGTTAACTACACATGGTTGATGATATCTAGCTTGTCCTGCGTTGCATATAATCGATGCGGTTCCTGTTAATTTATCATTGAATCATAGCCTACTTCACCAAACGGGTGATGATTTAACAATCGCATTCGTGAAAAAAGCACTGTCGTTGCACCAATGTGTACCTAACCATAAACATCAATGCCTTTCTTAAAATCCATACACAGAAGTATATTTTTTAATCCAGGTTCACAGGCAATAATAAACTAGGAAAATTGTCACTTCTCTTGCGTTCCGTGCACGCAGAGTCAGGGTATATGCAACAGTTTGGGCCGCCTGGCTCATTGCGAACTAATTTGCCAGAATTTGACGTAATTCTGACATAACATTGAAGGTTGTGCAAAGTAACAGGAATATTTAGACTTATGGATGCCACCCATTAGATACAATACGGAATGGTTCCGTATTTCACTGAAAGAATAAACGTTTTGTTTTCTAAATGAGTTTCCGGATTTGACCATATTAATGATATAAGGCTCGTATTTCTGTGTGTTGTTATGTTATAATTAAGTCTAGGATTTGATATTTGATAGAGCAGTCTGACTGAGCGGTGGTAGGCAGCAGCTGTTGTCGATGTGTTCCTGGTTTGAGCCCAGGTAGGGGCGAGGAGAGGGACGGAAGCTATACTGTTACACTGGTAATACTAAAGTGCCTATAAGAACATCCAATAGTCGAAGGTTAATGAAATACAAATGGTATAGAGAGAAATAGTCCTATAATAACTACAACCTAAAACTTCTTAACTGGGAATATTGAAGACTCATGTTAAAAGGAACCACCAGCTTTCATATGTTCTCATGTTCTGAGCAAGGAACTGAAACGTTAGCTTTCTTACATAGCACATATTGCACTTTTACTTTCTTCAACTCTTTGTTTTTGCATTATTTAAAACAAATTGAACATGGTTCATTATTTATTTGAGGCTAAATTGATTTTATTGATGTATTATATTAAGTTAAGTGTTCATTCAGTAAAGTTCATGTTGTAATTGTCATTATTACAAATAAATGAATAAAAAAATCTCCCGATTTTTAATCGGGATCAGCTTTTTTTGGTCCTCCAATAATCTGTATTGAAAAATCATAATCGGTCGACCTCTAGAACCTACCCTACACCATATTTACCTGGTTCTCGCAGAGGAAAGGCTCCACTCAGGACCTTTCCTTATGGAACCTTCCCTACACCATATATTTATGACCTTAAAAAGCACTAATCTCTCAGCACTAACACACACACTTCTTAAACGTTTTCCTGGGCTTGGTTGTGTAACTCTTTAAAAGCTGTGGAGTTTCTACATTCTAACCCTCCCTCCTTTTTCTGGTACCCCTTCAACCCCCCCCCTCTCCTCTCAGGCGGTTTGTGATAAATGACACCTTGTTCAGTCAGCTGGTCGAGGCATCCCGTGAGTTGCCCGACAACCGCTGGGCCATAGGTGGCAACGCTCCGGTGATGGCTGGTCGCATGGCAACCGAGGGCTGCGACGTGTTGCTAGGGGGGAGCTTCAGCCCCGACTTCGCTGACATACTGTCCCAGCACATCACAGGTACACACACACACACACACACACAGTACATGCGTAACACCTCCCTCCTTGATGCCATCCCCCACCCACCTCCCTCCCCCTCTGTCTCTCCAGTTGCAGGTAATGTGGTGGAGGAGCCTGATATCCATCTGATCCTGGAGTACCCATCAGGAGCCACCTGGGGCCAGTACACCGCCCGCAGAGCCAACAGGTGTGTGTTAATACTAGAGGGTGTGAGATGAACAGAGTTAGATTATTCATGGTGTGGTTGCATATCAGGACCTTCACTTTGTGTGTGTGTGCGCGCGCGTGTACCTGTGAACCTATGATGTAGTCCATTATAACCCTTGCCCTGTGTCACTAACCTGTGTGTGTCCAGGTACATAGTCCACAGTGATGACCATAACCCGTACCTGGCGTCGCTTCAGGACTTTGAGGTGAAGCTACAGGACTTCCACCCTGACCTGCTGGTGGTGGGCGGGCTCCAGATGATGGACAGCTTCCCCTTCCAACAGGGTGAGAGGATACTCTGCCACCCTGTTCGTCAGCTTGTTCCCCAATTGGCAGGTGTTTTCAGAGCAGAGCTGGTTCCCATTGAGTGACAGACTGTTGGTATTATAGTGGTCTGTGTTGCTGTGAGGGAGAGAGTAGCGGAGGGAAGGATAAGAGAGCGGAGGGGAAGGCAGGGTTGGTTCCCATTGACGTGCAGACTGTTGGTATTCAAGTGGATTAACCCTGCCTGCCTCTATTCAATAGCTCTGCTGCCTCAGTCACACAGGCCTCTAGAACTCAGCCGGCATAGGAAGCACATGTGTGTGTATAGGGAGGGTGTGGGGATGTATCCAATGCTGTGTTTTCTTTGGCCAGGAACATGCCTTTGTGCTGTCAGACTGGTTTTACTACTTTGAATAAGTTCTCTCCCCCTCTAACAGCATCTCTCTCTCTCTCTCCAGGTGAGCGGGAAGCACTGCTCTCTCGGCTGGGCAGTCTCCTCTCCTCCTCCTCCCCTCGTACAGGCGTCCATTTTGAGATGGCCAGCTTCGTGGATGAGGGTCTAATGGGGGACCTGCTGCGTCTGGTCCTGCCCCACGCTGACTCTCTGGGGATGAACGAGCAGGAGCTGCCCAACTTGCTCAGCCTTCTGAGGGGCTCCAACATCACCGTGCTCTCTGACCCTAACCCTCGCGTTGCTACTGTCCTCGACCAGATGAGGGCGCTCTACCGCCTGGTCAACCAGCGCTACCGCGACGCTAATGAGGATAGCGACATGGGCGCTTACGCCACTAGTGCCAAAGGCCAGCCGCTGACCCGGCTCCACGTACACACCCTGCCGTTCCAGGCCATGATCGTGACGCGCGGCTCCCAGTGGAAGAACACCATGTCTGCTGTGGCCAAGGCCTCGCTCACCGCCAACCGCCACGTGTGTGGCTCGCCGGACATCGACCCCAGCAAGGCGCGCCTCATCATGGACGAGTCGTTCTCGGTGAGTAGTAAGGAGGGCAGCCAGCGGATCCCTCTAGAGGAGACCAGGCCCGTCAGCTGCTGGGACGAGGAGGACTACGAGATCTGTGTGGCGCCTGTCCTGGTGTGCACCGAGGTTTACCAGACGGCCGGGGGAGGGGACAACATCTCTGCCGCAGGACTGGTGCTGCAGATCTGAGCCATTGATAGCGACGAACGGCTAACTCTGACTAAGTGTTAGCTTAACAGGGGCTGCCAACTCTGCTCCGGGGGGGGTGGTGCACTCTTTTGCTCCAGCCCTATTCTAACACACTGAATTCAACTATACAAGATCCTCATGAGTATCTGATAGGTAGGTCCAGAGCAAAAGCCAGCACACCTCGTAGCTCTCCACTAGGATTGGCCCCCTAGGATTCACCGCTAGGCTAACGCGCCAAAGGGTAACACAGAGAGCTATGATAGCTGGCTAGCTCTCTGGAGCTCCACAGACTTCTTGAATAAATTCCACGTGTGTTTTAAGTCAGTAAACCAAACGGACAGAAAGACAGACAACCCTTCCCATAACATGTGAAGACTTTAGGCATTCTGGTTTTAGGTGTGTTGATTTTTGGTTTTGATTGTTTCATGTTGTGTTGCCGGTGCAATGCTAACACAGGGTCCAGTGTGTCTGTGGCAGGGCCTGCTCCTCTTCTCTCTCTCTCTCCTTTTATCTCCTCTCCCCGCTCTCCTCCTGAGCTCATTTCTCTCCTGTCCTCTCTGAGCAGTATGACCCGGGTGAGACTCACACACTCCAGACTTCTATACTTCCTGTCAAACAGACCATGTCAAGACAGGCAGCTCGTTCTCTCATTCCGTCAGAAAATGGAACACATCTAATAATACTACCCATAAACCCCCCTGGGATATATAGTATTTCCTCAACCAGAAACAAAAATAAAAAGTTTATTGGACACATTCAAATAGGTCCCTCCCTGTTCTGTTTAGTTCCTCGTTAATACACCCCTGCTGTGGGGTTTTCCTCAACCATGTGTGTGTCGGTCGGTCGTGCAACGGTCCAGACACGCATCACATATCCACTATTTTCCCTGTAGTCTTTTACATAGATCCGTATCTGCCTTGGAGCTGTTATCATAGTTATTCATCCCATTCTCTCCCAGGATATCAACACAAAAACCCAACATTCCATCAGTCCCACTATTTCAGACGTTCTGTCCCTGTGTCCTAATGTTTTGATAATTTTTTTCCACAAGGGAAAGCTTTAGTTTGATATCTGTGATGTTTTTTTTTTGGGGGGGGGGGGGGGGGGGGGGGTTTCATGTAAACCAGATTTAATGCTGGAGGCATATGAGACTTAACTCGTATGTCTAGGTCTGCGTTCATACAATTTTTACACGCTTCAATTTGTATATTTGTTCACTAATTGATCGTTTGACCAATTCGATCAGCTCATTGGGCAAAATATCAGAATTGGGCTTCCTGTGTAAACACAGTCTATAATTAGTTTAAATAAATGGGTTTTTAATGTATATACATATTGTTGCTTGATGCTAAACTCAATCTGGCCTGTACATACAATCCGCTGTAATGTTGTCTTCGCGCTGATTTCATGATTGACAACAGGGAGTGCTTCTCTTATGTCTGTAATGTGAAACTATTTGACCCTTTACATGAGCATGTATTCTTCCCATGATCTCCTCACTCTGTATCATATCATTGCGTCACACACAGAAACACATTAGGCCCTCCGGTTGTTTGAATGACTCCTGCATGGGCCACGCACACTGAATGTGTTAACTGTAAGGCGCTTTGGCTAAAAGTGCCTGCGAAATAATATCAGACACACGTTTGTCATTTTAAATGTACTTTTCTATGGAGAACGGCCCGTGATCTCATCTGCTGTGAAGGGAGACTGGGTGCATCCCAACAGTCTGTGGTTTTCTCTCCCTGTTTCCTGTATTTAATTAGCACCGACCTGCACATATGTCAAATCTTCATATGAGCGCAGATGAGAGGAAGCCACTGTACCAATGAGATGTAGATGACGCCTGCATTGCTTGACAGGGTTTCTCTGCTGCCCTCTAAAGGCTGCATTTATTTTGAGACCTAACACCATGCCACTTCAAGTGTCCACCCCTCTGAGTGACTGATCTGCAAGCTTGTGTGTGTGTGTGCGTTCCTGCCTGTCTGCGCCTGCTTGCCCCAGACACGCATGTTATGAGTGAGTGTGCATGCTTGCGGAACATACTTGTGTGTGTGTTGCTCTGGCCATCTGACATTGTTGTCTCAGGAACTAGCTGGGCTGTTCAGGAGACCTGTAGGCTCTGGGAGACCTTAAACTATATGTATGTGGACACCCCTTCAAATTAGTGGATTTGGCCATTTTTAGCCACATCCGTTGCTGACAGGTGTATAAAATCTAGCACGCAGCCAAGCAATCTCCATAGACAAACATTGGCCTTATTGAAGATCTGTGACTTTCAACGTGGCACCGTCATAGGTTGCCACCTGTCTAACAAGTCAGTTTGTCAACTTCCTGCAAGAGCTGCTCCGGTCAACTGTTAAGGGCTGTTATTGTGAAGTGGAAATGTCTTGGAGCAACAACGGCTCAGCCGCAAAGTGGTAGGCCACAAAAGCTCATCGAACGGGACCGCCTAGTGCTGAAGCGTATAAAAATTGTCTGTCCTTTGTTCCAAACTGCCTTTGGAATCAACGTCAGCATAATAACTGTTTGTGAGCTTCATGAAATGGGTTTGGAGTAATGTAAAGCTTGCATCCATTGGACTCTGGCGCAGTGGAAAACATGTTCTCTGGCGCAATGTTCCAACATCAGGTAGAAAGCCTTCCCAGAAGAGTGGAGGCTGTTATAGCGGCAAAGGCGGGACCAACTCCATATTAATGCCCATGAATTTGGAATGAGATGTTGGACGAGCAGGTGTCCATATACTTTTGGCCATGTAGTGTACTTCCAGATGGATTGGAGGACTTGGTTGGGTGTATCACAGTACATGGAGGAAGGCTGGCTCATAGCCACGTGGGTTGGTTTATTCTGATTGACTTGGGAGAAATAAAGAAACACACATTCCATCTTCTGGTGTCTATCCTGTCTCTTATTTACATAAAGTCATTTCTCATTCAAGCCATGTCTGAATCTCGGACATAGTCTGAGCCATCAAAGTGTAGACCCCTCAAACTTCACTCTGGACCTCGCAGCCAGCTCCACTTTTTCATTGTTGCCCTTTAATCAGGGACTGATTTAGACCTGGGACACCAGGTGTGTGCAATTAATTATCGGCTATAACAGAACACCAGCAGGCTCCGGACCTCGTAGGGTAAGAGCTGAATATCCCTAGTGCAGACCCTTTTAATTAGTGTGCTCAAAGATACTGGGACATTATTGAATGGTATTTTATAGATTCACAAGGCATCACTGAGAGTAAACAAATAAATGACTCCCTTCCTACCTGGAGGGGAGCCCTCCTCTCATTGGTCGCCACACACCTCCATTTTTATTTGTATTTTATTTCACCTTTATTTAACCAGGTAGGCTAGTTGAGAACAAGTTGTAATTTACAACTGCGACCTGGCCAAGATCAAGCATAGCAGTGTGAACAGACAACAACACAAAGTTACACATGGAGTAAACAATAAACAAGTCAATAACACAGAAAAGAGTATACATTGTGTGCAAAAGGCATGAGGAGGTAGGCGGATAATTACAATTTAGCAGATTAACACTGGAGTGATAAATGATCAAATGTTCATGTGTAGGTAGAGATACTGGTGTGCAAAAGAGCAGAAAAGTAAATAAATAAAAACAGTATGGGGATGAGGTAGGTAAATTGGGTGGGCTATTTACCGATGGACTATGCACAGCTGCAGCGATCGGTTAGCTGCTCAGATAGCAGATGTTTAAAGTTGGTGAGGGAGATAAGTCTTTGCAATTCGTTCCAGTCACAGGCAGCAGAGAACTGGGAGGAAAGGCGGCCAAATGAGGTGTTGGCTTTAGGGATGATCAGTGAGGTACACCTGCTGGAGCGCGTGCTACGGGTGGGTGTTGCCATCGTGACCAGTGAACTGAGATAAGGCGGAGCTTTACCTAGCATGGACTTGTAGATGACCTGGAGCCAGTGGGTCTGGCGACGAATATGTAGCGAGGGCCAGCCGACTAGAGCATACAGGTCGCAGTGGTGGGTGGTATAAGGTGCTTTAGTAACAAAACGGATGGCACTGTGATAAACTGCATCCAGTTTGCTGAGTAGAGTTTTGGAAGCTATTTTGTAGATGACATCGCCGAAGTCGAGGATCGGTAGGATAGTCCGTTTTACTAGGGTAAGTTTGGCGGCATGAGTGAAGGAGGCTTTGTTGCGGGACAGAAAGCCGACTCTAGATTTGATTTTAGATTGGAGATGTTTGATATGAGTCTGGAAGGAGAGTTTACAGTCTAGCCAGACACCTGGGTACTTATAGATGTCCACATATTCTAGGTCGGAACCATCCAGGGTGGTGATGCTAGTCGGGCGTGCGGGTGCAGGCAGCGAACGGTTGAAAAGCATCCACCTGAAAGAGGCAGGGCTATCCATGTAAATGCCCCATCTGCAGTCATTTAGTCCTCTTTCAACCAAACCAGCATGGCCCACTAGAGATGCGTTATTGACTGAGTATTGTATGAGTGTGGTTGCCAAGGTATTTCATTTGAATTTTTGTACGTGGGGCATTTAAAGGGGTAGCCCCGCCTCTTTCAGGTGGATGTGATTGTGCTTAACGAGCTTTGATGGAGGTGTGTGGTGACCAATGAGGGGAGGGCTCCCCTCCAGGTAGGAAGGGAAGGATTTTGTCCACTTAGTAACTACTTCCTTGTTTTCAAATGTGGTGCTGCATCATGGTATGGGTATGCTTGACATGGGTTAACACTGGAGAGTTTTTTTTTTTCAGGCTGAAAAGAAACGGGAAAGAGCTAAGCACGGGCAAATCCTAGAAAACCTGCTCTACTCTGCTTTACACCTGACACATTCTGGTGTCTGGAATTTGCTTTTCAGCAGGACAATAACCTACAACAAAGCCAAATCTGTACTTACCAAGAAGACAGTGAGTGCTACTGAGTGACCAAGTTAAAGTTGAGTCTGCTTGAAAATCTATGGCAAGACTTAAATTGCTGTTTAGCCATGATCCAACACCTTGACAGAGCTTGAAGAATGGGCAAATGTTGCACAATACAGGTATGCAAAGCACTTAGGAGACTTACCCAAGAAGCCTCCGCTGTAATCGCTGCCAAAGGTGTTTCTAACATGTATTGACTCGGTGGTGAACACTTATCTAATCAAGGGCGGCAGGTAGCCTAGCGGTTAAGAGCGTTAGGCCAGTAACCGGAAGGTTGCTGGTTTGAATCCCTGAGCTGGCAAATTGGAAAAATCTGCCCTTGAGCAAAGCAGTTCATATGGCGTAATTTCCATGTCTTAATTTAAAGAAGCAGGGAGGAATGTCAAACGCGGAAGATAATGTGCACGTGTGGAGAATTCAGATAAAAGGGGTCGCAGAGGTTCATGTTGAAGAGCAGTGGAGATAGTTGAGAGCTCATAGAAAAATAAATGTTGCGTGCCCAGAAAGTGGAAGTTTGAGTTTATTTATTCATGCTCACAGATAACTGAAGAAATGCAGAATTTTACATGACTAATAATTGCAAAACACCCATTTAAAATACTTAACACACAATATGTGACAAATAGAATATTGAACAATTTAAAACATTACAGGACATTTTTCATGATGGAAGTGTAAATATTAAATGCTGGAGGTATTATACAATCTATCAGTGGGTAGAGGGGCATTTTACAGGTGGTTTGTACGCGCAGTTATACAGGACAGTTCGTGGCTGTTTTTCAGGAGCCTGGTGGTGCAGTTACGTCTTTTTGGAGGGAGCAGGTCATTCAGTAGATGGTCAAGAGTGTGCATGTCCTTCACCAGATGCACTGCATGCAGCCTGCTCTGCAGTGAGGGGAGCTGTGGTTGGACTGCTCCACCTCTGGAGATGATCCTCAAGGTCCTCTGCACCCGGTCTAGTTGAGCCTGCTGCTTTGTACTTCATCTAACTAACAGCACTACACCGTATTCCAGACAGGGCCTGACCAGTGTAGTATAGACTGACCAGATCTTCAGTGGGTAGGCCATTTCTGGCAAGAACAGCCAAAGAGCAGGCGTCAGTGTAAATTGTCCGGTGGCAATTTTTATGAATTGTTCAGCAGTCTATTGGCTTGGGGGTAGAAGCTGTTGAGGACCCTTTTGGTCCTAGACTCCGGTACTGCTTGCCGTGCGGTAGCAGAGAAAACGGTCTATAACTTGGGTGACTGGAGTCTCTGACAATTTTCTGGGCTTTCATCTGACAGCGCCTATTATATAGGATTTCAGGAAGCTTGCCCCCAGTGATGTACTGGGCTGTTCGCACTACCCTCTGTAGCGCCTTACGGTCAGATGCCAAGCAGTTGCATTACCAGGCTGTGATGCAACCGGTCAATATGCTCTCGATGGTGCAGTTGTAGAACTTTTTGAGGATCTCGGGACCCATGCCAAATATTTTCCTGAGGGGGGAAAGGTGCCCTCTTCACGACTGTCTTGGTATGTTTGGACCATGATAGTTTGTTGGTGATGTGGACACCAAGGAACTTAACTCTCGACCCTCTCCACTACAGCCCCGTTCATGTTAATGGGGGCCTGTTCGGCCAGCCTTTTCCTGTAGTCCATGATCAACTCATTTGTCTGAGGGAGAGATTGTCCTGGCACCACACTGCCAGTTCTCTGACCTCCTCCCTATAGGCCGTCTCATCGTTGTTGGTGATCAGGCCTACCACTGTTGTGTCGTCAGCAAACTTAGTGATGGTGTTGGAGGTGTGCTTGGCCACGCAGTAAGTACGCACTAAGTACACACCCCTGAGGGGCCCCAGTGTTAAGGATCAGCGTGGCAGATGTGTTGTTGCCTACTCTTACCACCTGGGGGCGGCCCATCAGGAATTCCAGGATCCAGTTGCAGAGGGAGGTGTTTAGTCCCTGAGTCCTTAGCTTAGTGATGAGCTTCGTGGGCACTATGGTGTTGAACGCTGGGCTGTAGTCAATGAACAGCATTCTCACATAGGTGTTCCTTTTGTCCAGGTGAGAAAGGGCAGTGTGGAGTGCGATTGCGATTTGCGTCATCTGTGGATCTGTTGGGGGGTGTATGAATTGCAGTGGGTCTAGGGTGTCCGGGAGGATGATGTTGATGTGAGCCATGACCAGCGTTTCAAAGCACTTCATGGCTACCGATGTGAGTGCCACGGGGCAGTAATCATTTAGGCAGGTTACCTTCGATTCCTTGGGCACAGGGAGTACGGTGGTCTGCTTGAAACATGTAGGTATTACAGACTCGGTCAGGGAGAGGTTGAAAATGTCAGTGAAGACATTAGACAGTTGGTCCACGCATGCTTTGAGTACACGTCCTGGTAATCCGTCTGGCCCAGGGGCTTTGTGAATGTTGACCTGTTTTAAGGTTTTGTTCACATCGGCTACCGAGAGCGTTATCACAGTCATCTAGAACAGCTGGTGCTCTCGTGCATGCTTCATTGTTGCTTGTCTTGAAGCGAGTATAAGGCATTTAGCTCGTCTGGTAGGCTCGCGTCACTGGGCAGCTCACATCTGGGTTTCCCTTTGTCGGGTTTTCCCTCCTTTGTGGTCTGTAATAGTTTACAAGCCCTGCCACATCCGACAAGCGTCAGAGTTGGTGTATTAGGATTCAATCTTAATCCTGTATTGACGCTTTGCTTGTTTGATGGTTCTTATAAGCGTCCTTGAAAGCGGCAGCTCTAGCCTTTAGCTCGATGCAGATGTTGCCTGTAATCCATGGCTTCTGGTTGGGATATGTGGGGATGACATCATTGATGCACTTATTGATGAAGCCGATGACTGACTGACAGGTGGTGTATTCGTCAATGCCATTGGATGAATCCCGGGAACATATTCCAGTCTGTGCTATCACAACTGTCCTATAGTGTAGCGTCCGCGTCATCTGACCACTTCCATATTGAGCGAGTCACTGGTACTTCCTGCTTTAGTTTTTGCTTGTAAGCAGGAATCAGGAGGATAGAATTATGGTCAGATTTGCCAAATGGAGGGCGGGGTAGAGCTTCGTATGCATCTGTGTGTGGAGTAAAGGTGGTCTAAGATGTTTTTATTCTCCTGTTTGCTCGTGACATGCGGGTAAGAATTTGGTAAAACTGATTTAAGTTTGCCTGCATTAAAGTCTCCGGCCACTAGGAGTGCCGCTTCTGGGTGAGCATTTTCTTCTTTGATTATGGCCTTGGTTGTGTTTATAGAGTTGGTTGAGAGCAATCTTAGTTCCAGCTTCGCTTTGTGGTGGTAAATAGACGGCTACGAATAATACAGATGAGTACTTTCTTGGTAAGTAGTGTGGTTAGCAAGTGGTGGGTGGTATTTTGGGCTTTGGTGACAAAACGGATGGCACTGTGATGGACTGCATCCAGTTTGCTGAGTATAGTGTTAGAGGCTATTTTGTAAATGACATCGCCGAAGTCAAGGATCGGTAGGATAGTCAGTTTTACGAGGGTATGTTTGGCAGCATTAGTGTTGCGAAATAGGAAGCCGATTTCTAGATTTCATTTTGGATTGGAGATGCTTAATGTGAGTCTGGAAGGAGAGTTTACAGTCTAACCGGACACCTAGGTGTTTGTAGTTGTCCACATATTCTAAGTCAGAACCGTCCAGAGTAGTGATGCTAGTCGGGCGGGAGGGTGCGGGCAGCAATCGGTTGAAGAGTATGCATTTAGTTTTACCTGCATGTAAGAGCAGTTGGAAGCCACGAAAGGAGTGTTGAATGGCATTGAAGCTCATTTGGAAGTTTGTGTCCAAAGAAGGGCCAGATGTATACAGAATGATGTCGTCTGCGTAGAGGTTGATCAGGGAATCACCTGCATATATCAACATTGTTGATTATATATACAAAGAAAAGAGTCGGACTGAGAATTAAACCCTGCCAGAGGTCCGGACAACAGGCCATCTGATTTGACACACTGAACTCTGTCTGAGAAGTAGTTGGTGAACCAGGCGAGGCAGTCATTTGAGAAACCAAGGCTGTTGAGTCTGCTGATAAGAATACGGTGATTGACAGAGTCGAAAGCCTTGGCCAGGTCAATGAAGACGGCTGCATGGTACAACCTTTTATCGATGGTGGATATGATATCATTTAGCACCTTGAGTGTGGCTGAGGTGCACCCGTGACCAGCTCGGAAACAGGATTGCACAGGGGAGAAGGTACGATGGGATTTTGAAATGGTCAGTCATCTGTTTATTAACTTGACTTTCAAATACTTTAGAAAGGCAGGGCAGGATGCATATAGGTCTGTAACAGTTTGGTTCTAGAGTGTCACCCCCTTTGAAGAGGGGGATGACCGCGGCAGCTTTACAATCTTTTGGGATCTCGGACGATACGAAAGAGAGGTTGAGCAGACTGGTAATAGGGTTTGCAACAATGGCGGCTGATAATTTTAGAAAGAGGGTCCAGATTGTGTAGCCCAGCTGATTTGTACGGGTCCAGGTTTTGCTAAAAAATTTTGAAAGGGGCATGCTTATTTAAGAGGGTGAGGAAATTACTTTTAAAGAACGACCAGGCATCCTCGACTGACGGGATGAGGTCAATATCCTTCCAGGTTACCAGTATATCCTTCTGGGCCAGGTCGATTAGAAAGGCCTGCTCGCAGAAGTGTTTTAGGGAGCGGTTGACAGTGATGAGGGGTGGTCGTTAGAAACCATCCATAGCGGATGATGGCAATGAGGCAGTGATCGCTGAGTTCCTGATTGAAAACAACAAAGGTGTATTTGGAGGGCAATTTGGTCAGGATAATATCTATGAGGGTGCCAATGTTTACAGATTTGGGTTGTACCTGGTGGGTTCCTTGAGATTGAGATTGTGAGATTGAGGAAATCTATCTTAGATTGTAGGACTGCCGGGGTGTTAAGCATATCCCAGTTTAGGTCACCTAACAGAACGAACTCTGAAGATAGATGGGGGCAATCAATTGACATATGGTGTCCAGGGTGCTGAGGGGAGCTGAGCTAATATGCAAGTATAAACACCATGGGACCACGCAGCCGTCATACCGCTCAGGAAGGAGACACGTTCTGTCTCCTAGAGATGAATGTACTTTGGTGTGAAACGTGCAAATCAATCACAGAACAACAGCAAAGGAAACAGGTACAAAAGTATCTACAGTGCCTTGCGAAAGTATTCGGCCCCCTTGAACTTTGCGACCTTTTGCCACATTTCAGGCTTCAAACATAAAGATATAAAACTGTATTTTTTTGTGAAGAATCAACAACAAGTGGCACACAATCATGAAGTGGAATGACATTTATTGGATATTTCAAACTTTAACAAATCAAAAACTGAAAAATTGGGCGTGCAAAATTATTCAGCCCCCTTAAGTTAATACTTAATACTTTGCGCCACCTTTTGCTGCGATTACAGCTGTAAGTCGCTTGGGGTATGTCTCTATCAGTTTTGCACATCGAGAGACTGAAATTTTTTCCCATTCCTCCTTGCAAAACAGCTCGAGCTCAGTGAAGTTGGATGGAGAGCATTTGTGAACAGCAGTTTTCAGTTCTTTCCACAGATTCTCGATTGGATTCAGGTCTGGACTTTGACTTGGCCATTCTAACACCTGGATATGTTTATTTTTGAACCATTCCATTGTAGATTTTGCTTTATGTTTTGGATCATTGTCTTGTTGGAAGACAAATCTCTGTCCCAGTCTCAGGTCTTTTGCAGACTCCATCAGGTTTTCTTCCAGAATGGTCCTGTATTTGGCTCCATCCATCTTCCCATCAATTTTAACCATCTTCCCTGTCCCTGCTGAAGAAAAGCAGGCCCAAACCATGATGCTGCCACCACCATGTTTGACAGTGGGGATGGTGTGTTCAGGGTGATGAGCTGTGTTGCTTTTACGCCAAACATAACATTTTGCATTGTTGCCAAAAAGTTCAATTTTGGTTTCATTCTTCCACATGTTTGGTGTGTCTCCCAGGTGGCTTGTGGCAAACTTTATACTACACTTTTTATGGATATCTTTAAGAAATTTCTTTCTTCTTGCCACTCTTCCATAAAGGCCAGATTTGTGCAATATACGACTGATTGTTGTCCTATGGACAGAGTCTCCCACCTCAGCTGTAGATCTCTGCAGTTCATCCAGAGTGATCATGGGCCTCTTGGCTGCATCTCTGAACAGTCTTCTCCTTGTATGAGCTGAAAGTTTAGAGGGACGGCCAGGTCTTGGTAGATTTGCAGTGGTCTGATACTCCTTCCTTTTCAATATTATTGCTTGCACAGTGCTCCTTGGGATGTTTAAAGCTTGGGAAATCTTTTTGTATCCAAATCCGGCTTTAAACTTCAATTTTTCAGTTTTTGATGTGTTAAAAAAGTTTGAAATATCCAATAAATGTCGTTCCACTTCATGATTGTGTCCCACTTGTTGTTGATTCTTCACAAAAAAATACAGTTTTATATCTTTATGTTTGAAGCCTGAAATGTGGCAAAAGGTCGCAAAGTTCAAGGGGGCCGAATACTTTCGCAAGGCACTGTATATTCACAAGAAAACGAGTCCTATCTCGACATAACCTGAAAGGCCGCTCAGCAAGGAAAAACTACTGCTCCAAAACCACCATGAAGCCAGACTACGGTTTGCAACTGCACATGGGGACAAAGATTGTACTTTTTGGAGAAATGTCCTCTGGTCTGATGGAACAAAAATGTAACTGTTTGGCCATAATGACCATCATTATGTTTGGAGGAAAAAGCAGGAGGCTTGCAAGCCGAAGAACACCATCCCAACCGTGAAGCACGGGGGTGGCAGCATCATGTTATGGGGGTGCTTTGCTGCAGGAGGGACTGGTGCACTTCACAACATAGTTTTCCTCCTCACGATGCCATTTATGTGGATATATTGAAGAAACATCTCAAGATATTTTTTTTTCCAAACCTTTATTTAACTAGGCAAGTCAGTTAAGAACAAATTCTTATTTTCAATGACGGCCTAGGAACAGTGGGTTAACCTCTCTGAACCACCCATACCCGGATCCGGGATAATTGTCATCAGCAACGCTGAATAGCATAGCGCCACAGTCAAATAATATCACTAGAAAATATTAATATTCATGAAATCACAAGTGCAATATTGCAAAACACAGCTTAGCCTTTTGTTAATCCACCTGTCGTTTACAGCGAAAGCAATACAAGCGTTAGTGTAAGTTTATCGATCGCTCAACAAAACAATAAGTACACTTAGCATCAGGTAACTTGGTCACAAAAATCAGAAAAGCAATCAAATTAATCGTTTAACTTTGATTATCTTCGGATGTTTTCACTCACGAGACTCCCAGTTAGACAAATGTTCCTTTTGTTCCATAAAGATATTTCTTATATCCCAATACCTCCGTTAGTTTGGTGCGTTATGCCCAGGAATCCACCGGAAAGAGCGGTCACGACAACGCAGACAAAAATTCAAAATTATGTCCATAATGTCGACAGAAACATGGCAAACGTTTTTTATAATCAATCCTCAGGGTGTTTTTCAAATATCTATTCGATAATATATAAACTGGGACAGTTGGCTTTTCACTAGGACCGGGAGTAACAATGGCTGCCTTTCTCTTTTGCGCACAACTCACTCTGAGATCCCCCACCTATCCACTTACGCAATATGGTCGTTCACGCTCATTCTTCAAAATAAAAGCCTGAAACTATATCTGAAGACTGACTCCTTGAGGAAGCGATAGGAAAAGCAATCTGGTTGATATCCCTTTAAATGGAGCAATGGGAGGCTATGGAACATGGAGTTTTCAAAATAGAAGCCACTTCCTGGTTTGATTTTTCTCAGGGTTTCGCCTGCAATATCAGTTCTGTTATACTCACAGACAATATTTTGACAGTTTTTGAAACTTGAGTGTTTTCCATCCTAATCTGTTAATTATATGCATATTCTAGCATCTGGTCCTGAGAAATAGGCTGTTTACTTTGGGAACGTTATTTTCCAAACATAAAAATAGTGCCCCCTAGCTTCAAGAGGTTAACTGCCTGTTCAGGGGCAGAATGACAGATTTGTCCCTTGTCAGCTCGGGGGTTTGAACTTGCAACCTTCCAGTTACTAGTCCAACGCTTTAACCACTAGGCTACCCTGCCGCCCCACATCAGTCAGGAAGTTAACGCTTGGTCGCAAATTGGTCTTCCAAATGGACAATGACCCCAAGCATACATAAAAGGCACACGCAATTTCAAATGCAAATACAAGGAAAGTGACATGATGTTGGACTTTTATGTTGTTGACACTAGAGCACCTGTAGTGCTAGGTCTTAAAGCATGGTTTTTTTTCCGGTCACAACTTGCAGACTTGTTTATGTGTTGCTGTGCGTTTTGTTGCCAACCTGGGATTATCTCAGCCAAAGACGAGTTTCAGTGAAAGATCGACGAAGTGTACAAAGGCCTAGACGGAGTTGTGGCCATTGTGGACGACATCCTTGTCTATGGTCGAACCAAAGATGAGCACGAGCGTAACCTCAGCGCGATGCTGCAAAGGTCCCGCGAGAGAGAGGAGTCCAGCTCAACCCCGAGAAGAGCACAGTCGGCGCTACAGAGGTCAGCTACTTCGGACATTGTCTCATAGAGACTGGAATCAAGCCACATCCACAATAGATCTCAGCAATAAAAGAAATGGAGCCACCAAAGAACCGTGCAGAGGTGGAAACAGTGCTTGGCATGGTCAATTACTTAGCCAAGTTCGCACCCAGCCTCTCCAATGCTAATGCACCCCTGCGTCAACTGCTAAAGCAGTCCAGTGAGTTTCTCTGGGACAAGCAACACGACATTGCTTTCCAGAATGTGAAAGACTTGATCACAAGAGAACCAGGACCAATCCTTGCCTACTACGACCACAACAAAGAGCTCAGACTTCAAGTGGATGCATCGAAGTATGGACTAGGTGCAGTGCTACTGCAAGAAGGAAAGCCCATCGGCTACGCTTCCAAATCACTCACAGACTGTGAAATCAACTACGCTCAAATCGAAAAGGAGCTCTACGCCATTCTGTTCAGATGTAAATGTTTCCATCAGTACATATATGGACGACAAGTCATTGTGGAATCCGACCACAAGCCCCTTGAGTCAATTATGAGGAAACCACTAGCCGCAGACCCGCCAAAGCTACAGAGAATGATCCTTCAACTACAAAAATACGACTTCGCAATCACTCACCGTCCAGGCAAAGACATCCCTGTCGCAGACACACTCTCCAGGAAGTTTCTTACCTATAAGGACAGCAGCCTCAGTGAAGGCATGGACATGCAAGTGCACACTGTGTACAGCAACTTACCAGTTAGTGACACAAAACTGAAGGAGATCCTAGCAGAAACAGAAAAGGACTCACAACTCACACAGCTGAGGAAAGTCATACAGGATGGATGGCCTGAGGAGAGGAGAAAATGCCCTCAGAGCGTCTCAGAATTCTGGAACCATCGTGATGAACTTTCACAGATCAACTGAATAATTTTCAAATGAGAGAAAATGATTATTTCTACCAGTCTCAGAGAAGAGAGTTTGACAAAGATCCATGCTGGACACATGGGCATGGTAAACTGCAAACAGAGAGCACGGGACATTTTGTTTTGGCCCGGAATGTGCAAACAAATAGAGGACATTGTTGGTAAATGTGCCATATGTCTTGAACAACGCCCCTCAAACACCAAAGAGCCAATGTTACCTCACTGTATCCCAGACCGACCCTGGCATGTCCTGGCAACCGATCTGTTAACCTGGAACAACGAGGACTACATCGTAACAGTGGACTACTACAGCAGATACTTCTAACTCTACAAGCTTCACAGCACCACATCTGCAGCTGTGATACACAAGCTGAAAGCAGCCTTTGCCAGGCATGGCATTGTAGAGACTTTAAAATCTGACAATGGGCCCTGTTACAAATCAAATGAGTTTGAATCCTTCACAAAAGCATGGGAGTTCACACATCACCACACGCCCTCAAAGGAATGGCCTTGCTGAAAAATCTGTGCAGATTGCTAAATCACTCATGGACAAAGCAAAAGCAGACGAGAGACCCCTACCTCAGTCTCCTTGAATACCACAACACTCCAGTTGACAACTTCAAATCACCAGCCCAGCTGTTGATGAGCCACAGACTTCGCTCCATCCTTCCCAGCACCAACCAGCAGCTGCAACCTGAGGTCGCCAGCTACAAGGAAATGCATTAAAAACGTGCACAGAGACGACACCAACAAAAGCGATACTACGACAGGTCAGCTAGACCACTGCCACCACTGATCGACGGAGAGTCAGTTAGAATCCAGGAGCATGGCCTCTGGAAGCCAGCAGTCGTCATCCAGTCAGCTGACACTGAACGTTGTTATCACGTCTGCACTGCAGAAGGAGCGGTGTACCGCTGCAATCATCGTCACCTACTGAACACAAAAGAACAACACAACAGTTCAACACAAGATGAACTGTTCCCCTGAAAGAGAACGTGATGGACTAAACACACACACACACACAGCACAACATATACCATACTTACCTGCAACACCACAAGAACTGTTGACTGACACAGAAGCATGCTCAGCATCATATCGCACAAGGTCAGGAAGAGAGGTCAAGCCCAGAGCTGTCCTAGACCTGTGAAATGTCAAAGGGTGTAGGCGGATCGATGCCCTAAAAGAGTTTGACTGTAAACTTGTTATTGAAAGTTTACTTGAGAAGCTTTGGTATTGTATCTGTTTGAAATGTTAAGATGTTATTTCTACAGTGAAAGCTGAGTTGCTGAGAATCCCTTGTTTGAAAAGTAACAGTATGTTGGATCATTGTTTGAGTCTATGTTGATTCAGTTGGTGTAGTATGCAATATAAATAGTTACTTACCTTGAGTTCAAACTACAGAGCATGTATTCAAAAGAAACGCTTAGAATATGTAAACATTTTTGTTTTAAAAGAGGGGGGATGTCATATTCATATGTGTAAACATACTGAATTGTAATTGGATGCATTTTACCGCTATGATTGGTTAAGACCACCCAAACGGTTAGGTCAATGGTCGGTTGGATCCTGGTTGGCGATACGTGAACATGCCAGTTATAGCTAGCTAATAAAGAGCTACGTTAAGAAATATCCTGTAGTACTACATTTTATTATTTTGTACAGTGTGTGCAAAACAAGACAACACCAACCTTACTGAGCCGGCTGTATGATTTCACCCAGTTATGCTGAATTTGCGTGACGACTGAAACAGATTTTTTTCCCCGCTATCTTCATTGCTGAGAAGAAACTAATGTCCTTGGGTTTGGTGTAGCGTGTGTCCGTAGCAAGGAGCTTGGGTAGCCAGGCAAACGCGGAACACCACGGAGAATAGATTAGATTAAGATTAGAGTAAAATACCTCACACTTTACACTGACTGGGGCTCTAATGGGGGACGAGATGAGGACAGCGATCTGACATTGGTTTTGTCTCGTGGTCTTGGTCATAAATGGTAGAGTGGACTGGATGTCTTTCAAATCAGTCATGCCATTTTTAAATAAAAACTAATTTGACATAGTTCAAAACTCATTCCGTGCATTTGCATAAGAATCAACCCTGTTGTTCCCGTCCGCGTGTCATAGTGAATCTCCAAAGGCGCGCCATTCGTGCGCAATTGGTGACTTTTAGCTTGGCCACACTGGTCGTCAATGGGTGCAGTGCTGTAGATTCTGAGACGGAAAAAAATCCACAAATCAAACACTGATCGGCAGCCCCGTGATGAGGATGTGTTACCATAAAAAAGGACTGGGCTAGTGGTGAGGCTCTAATGATATAGGAAATTGGTCTCACAACCACATCTGTAAATGATCTCAGTTTGACTGTGTTTTCGTTTATTCACACTCCCTCGCTTTCCCTCAAAAGACAAACCCTTAGACAACAATGAAGTGACACTGTTAAGGATTTGTGGAATAAAAATACGTTCGTTAATATACTTTGAAAATGTGCAATTAATTCATATTTTTAATCTTGTCATATGAAGAGTATAAATGCATTCATGGGAAACATAAATTAGGCTACATATTTACATTTAAAGTGCTCAACAAACAAGTGATCGGCTAATATAACCGTTGTCTCAAATATTCACACCAACAAGAGATCTCCTTTTTAGCCTATAGTAATTTAAGTTTGAAGAAAAAAAGTACTGTGCGTCACGAGTCGCACTAGCATCTCTGTCTCTCTGGATTGCGCTCCTTCCTCATTCTCAAACAGATACATTGTCCATTGTACATCTGCACTTCTCCACTATCATGTTGGGAAACTCGGCCACTTCAATCTCAGTGTAGTCTCCTTGTTTCACCAGGTACATTATAGGTAGCGGCGCGTTCTCCGTCGCCGCGCACCGCCGTTCTCCGTAGCCATAATGACGCTTTGGCTGCTTGCATCCTCCTGCGCATCGGAAGGACTGGTAGCCCGCAGGTTCGATGACCCAGTATTGAGTCCAAGTTAGCTCGCGGAAGTTGATGAAGTGGTCTTCTCTGCAGCATATGCCGTTCGGCTTGCTGGACTGGCAGTCACCACGGGAACTGGACGAAGATAAACGGTCAGGTTATTATTACACGTTTGACACACCTATAGAGGATTCTCAAATAATGTATAAGCAAATGCCATACTGTGACATAGCAGCCAGGTCCATATGTGTGTAGCCTATATGCTTAAAATGTGTCCACTGTCCAACCAAGGTTCTAAACATTGCTATTAGCCTAGCTATTAAATGTCACTTACCCATATTCCTCCAGGTTCAAGGTGTAAAAAAGAAGCTCAGGCTTTCCCGTGCTCTGGTCAGAGGGGTCCTGCGCGGTAAAGCGCATACTCTTGGCCATCTCGGCTGCGTAGCTTCCCGGTCTCTCCCCCTCGACCCGCAGCTCCAGGCGCAGCGGCACCTCTCGACGTCCCTTCGACCAGTAGTGTACGGCCTGCGTCACATCAAAACCTTTCCACCCGGTCTCGTAGATTGGCACCAACCTATTGAAAGAGGACAACCGTACAAATTAATCACAATAGCACTTTAATTAACTAGCATGCCAATTAATTAGTATTAGGCTAATTAAAAGTAGGCTGTTGAATGATGTGCGGTAACGGTGCTGACCTTGAGTCTACCAGTGATGAGCGGTTGGCGCCGTTCTCTAGAACCTCCACCCAGTAGACGCTGACCCGTGCGTTGTTGCCCTGCTTTTGACTCTTTCTCCCGGCCAGGTGCAGTTTATGAGGGGCGTTCTGGTAGAGTCTGAGCTCCGCCATGGTCACCTCGCTGTTGGCTGGGACCCTGGCCTCCATGTCGAAAACCAACCGCTCTCTGGTGGCGTCAGAGTAAAGAATCTCCCCCGATATATCTGTTATGTAGAATATAACAGGACACCGTCCGCATGTGGACAATTGGACAGCAGTGCGTAATTTGGAATCCAAACAGAACCAAACTGAGAATTACGCATTGGTGTTAACAATAGTATAACTAATAGTAAATCAAATATAATGATGGAAAATAAAACAAAAAATCAGTCAGTCATTAAAACTGTCATATTCTCAGTCTTAGAAACTGTCATAGTTGCCATGGGTGTTTACCTGCGTTCCCGGAATACCCCCTGAGGATTCCTGCTAGGCTGGGCAGAGAGCGGCGTCTCCTCTCGTGGTGCAGCTTCAGCAGGGTCAGGTACTTGTTTCTGATGTGGCTAGGAACGACCAGGTTTTCCAAGTCCCTTTTATGGATCCTTGGGAGTTCCTTCAGTCCAAGCCTCTGAAGCATAGCCTCTTTCAGGTTCTCCTGGTTGAAGCTGTGCGTTAGAGACAGTATCGCACTGGCGCACAGCAGCCAAATTGGGAAATATGCCATTTCTGAAAGAGTTGTGAGTTAAACCCTGTTGCAGATGGACAAGGACTGACCACCTTTATATATAGTAACCCCGCTGTGACATCCCGACGGACGTGTACAAAGGGGTGGGGACCAACATCAAAGACAGTGGAAGCGCGGGGGAGCTTCAAAGTAACGCCCTATTTTAGGACTAATAGCCTCTGCCTGATCCCAACCCCCACCTCCACCCACTCATCGATCACACCCATCATCACCACATCGACCAGTAAAGATGGGACTCGCACATGAAAGAAAAATACACATTTCGTTTTTAATGACCCCATTTTCATCTGAAACAAGGGTGGATTGGACACCAATAGATTAGTAGATAGAGGAGTGCTTTTTTACCGGCAATTAATGACGTGATAATCTCTCTCTAATGGACATCTAAGCGGTTTCACCCTCCGTGTCATTCAGTCCAAACATCGTTGATAGGCTTCAGGTAGGCTATGTCAATTCTTGAATTGTTTAATTAAAAATCGAAACAGTTTTGAGCCTAAACTTTTTGCATTATTTATCAACTCGGTCTGGGATAATGATCTAGTTTTCATGATCTAATATTGTTCTAATTGGAGCACTAGTCTTGCTTGATCAAAAGGCATACATAGATGGACATCACTGACAGACAGATATTTTCCTCTCACTCATTAACAACTGGCCCCTCAACCCCTGTGTAGCTTTAGAATGGCACCCCATGGACAGATTATCATATTAGTGTAATTAAGTTTGTCAAGTATGTGTATAACATCATTAGTGTGTGGAGGTATGTCTATCCTTCTCTGCCTGAGTCTATGGTGGTCCCCCTGTGTATGTGTGTGTGTCAGGTCAAACAGACTGGTGTGTATTGGGAGCCGAGCTCCCATAGGGGACAGATGAGTAATCCAGTGTGTGCTCTGCTCTGGGATGTGGATTGTAAAGGGCTCTTCACATGGACCTGATTATGTGTCTCTAATGCAGGAGCTGGCTGCGTCTTTTTCTGTCATATACACACACAAACACTATAGTGGCTGAGGCAACTGGTTCCTCCATAGAGTCCCAGTCTGGAGTGTGTATTGGGACTGGAGTGTGGCAGGTGGTCTTGGGATGACAGACAGTGTGCCCGCCCGCAGACAGCATTCACACAGACAACACACAGGAATGGCTGATTGACAGATCGACAGCTGACAGGCAGAGGACAGACACATACACACACACAAAACGTGATGCTAGATCAACAGTAGTCAGACAGCTAAACAGATGTGCTCCCTGTGCTGTGTGTGTTAATCATCATGTTATTAGCGGTCTCTTTTTGGCAGGGCAGGCCTGCTGGGTCCTCATTTTAATAGATGTAGTAGACGGACAACACTAAACCAACATTCAACAAAAGAGATGAAAGATTCAGACAAATTCATGTCTTAGATTTCAGTTGTTTCCTGATGAGGGGGAGTAGTAGCCTGGTCTCAGATCTGTTTGTGCTCTTGCCAATTCCATTGCTGTCATTGTCAAGCCAACCATTTTTTTAATTCACCACATTGGAGTTGGGAATAGAGCAGCAAAAATGACATTTGTGCAAAACTTGAAATATGAATTGGTTGCCTATTTAATTGTAACGCTCACATAGGACATATAAAAGTAGCCCTATAAAGTTAGAGACACATTTGGCGCCCATTGCTCCAATACAAAATGCCTGTATTATTGCTCTGGGTATGCCTAACCTAAATGTAAAACCTTGCGTCATTTTTGTTTACTTCATTAGATAGTGCCATTTGTAAGGGGTGACGCCGGGGGTGTCATGCCCATAGGGGGCACAGGGGCACGTTCCCCCTCAGATTTGTCAATTTAAAAAATAAAAATAAATCCTCTAATACTACTAGTCACTTAGCAATTTTATGACGTTGGCTTTAGCTTGCCCAGATTAGGTTCCTACTCTCAACAACCTCATAACTAGCTACCAAGAAGCCATTTCAGGCTATCAATCTAGTTAGTAGCTAGCTTGTCTAACTATTTGAGAAAAGCAAGCAATAACTAAATGTACTGAATTCCTTTTAATCTTTAACCCAGATTTTAGCAGAGATGCAGAGCAGCATATTTTGTTTCTTCTTCTACAGACAGCTTAAGATGTATGGTTAGAAATGCAGAAAAATCCAAAGATTTTTTACAAAGCATAAATATTTTGGCTTTAGATAGCAGGAAAATGCTGTTTCAGGTGTTTGAAAAATGCAACATTCTCACATTTACGTACAGAGGGAAATGTTCCTCCCGTTAGACCAACCCCCAGCCATCCACACATAGTTTGTGTCCCCTCAGATTTTTTGGGTATATGACGCCCCTGGGTGATGCTGATCCCATGTTCACACATTCTACGGACCGGCAAGCTTTGATTTTGCGAGAACAGTTGGCATTGACAATACACAACATCGATAAGGGGTTGGAGACGGGTTGTGAGAGGAACGAGTCGCCCCTCCTACCCTGACTGTTGACAGAAGCTCTTCGGGTGAAAGTTAACAGACATCTTGATCCACTTAATCAGAAATTAGCAAGTCTTCCCCAATCAACAGGTTTTAATGAAGGACTATAGATTAGCATTACAAAATAGGACAACAGAAACGAAGACACAGCCATGCCTTTCATTTACTGCAGCTATTAATGTGCTGTTATTCTTGTAATGGTGATCATTTTCTGTAGTCAAAGTTTTAGCAGGCCTACATGTGTTGTGATAAAGGTGTTGTAGCCTTAGCTGATCAAAATATGTTTTGTGTTTATAATGAGTTCTAAGTGGATTAAGAAAAAGATATGACGCATAAATCAATATCCTATTAAGGAAACTAAATGAAACCTTTTAGATAAAAAGCCTTAAATCTAGTAAAATACATAATTATTCTTATCGCATTAACTTTTCCATAGGCTTGTCAGTGACACCTTGAACCAAGTGTAAATTATTCTACAAATGTCTGGCCTATTTTTACAACCTTGGATTTCCACCCCAAAAAATTATAAAAATGACTTAAATCTTGTGAAATATGTCATTTTATTGTTATCGCAATACCCTTTCTAATTGATTGTCAGAGAGACCTCAAACCAAATGTAAATTACTCAAACATTTATGGCCTACTTTGACATCCTTTGACATCCGTTGATTTCCACAAAAAACCTTGTGTGAATTTATTACAATTCCTTAGATCTAGTAAAAACATTATTCATTTGCAGATAGAAATGTGTTCAATATCCACTGAAATAGCTAGCACATTTACTAAATAGACAATAGTTGCCTTGGTAAGGCCAGGAAAACAACCTCTCACTCAACGTCAACAAAACAAAGGAGATGGTCGTGAAATTCAGGAAACAGCAGAGGGAGCACCCCCTTATCCACATTGATGGGACAGCAGTGGAGAAGGTGGAAAGTTTTAAGTTCCTCGGCGTACACATCACTGACAAACTGAAATGGTCCACATACATAGACAGTGTGGTGAAGAAGGCGCAGCAGCGCCTCTTCAACCTCAGGAGGCTGAAGAAATTTAGCTTGTCACCTAAAACCCTCACAAACTTTTACAGATGCACAATTGAGAGCATCCTGTTGGGCTGTATCAACGCCTGGTATGGCAACTGCACTGCCCACAACTGCAGGGCTCTCCAGAGAGTGGTGCGGTCTGCACAACCCATCAAACTACCTGCCCTCCAGGACACCTACAGCACCTGATGTCACAGGAAGGACAACCACCCGAGCCACTTTCGTTTATCCCGCTACCATCCAGAAGGTGAGGTCAGTACAGGTGCATCAAAGCTGGGGCCGAGAGAGTGAAAAATAGCTTCTATCTTAAGGCCATCAGACTGTTAAACAGACATCACTAACACAGAGGCTGCTGCCTACATACAGACTTGAAATCATTGGCCACTCTAACAAATGGATCACTAGTCCCTTTATTAATGCCACTTTAATAATGATGTTTACATATCATGTATTACTCATCCCATATTTATATACTGTATTTTATATCATTTATTGCATCTTGCCTATGCCGCTCGGTCATTGCTCATCCATATATTTATATGAACATATTCTTATTCCATCCCTTTGCTTAGATTTGTGTGTATTAGGTAGTTGTGGAATTGTTAGATTACTTGTTAGATATTGCTGCACTGTCGGTACTAAAAGCACAAGCATTTCACTACACTCGCAATAACATTTGCTAACAATGTGTATATGACCAATAAAATTTGATTTGATTTTGATTTAATTAGGAACTAGAATACTAGAATGGTCATTAACCTTCTTATGATGGGACCCTTATGATGGGATAAAGGTCAGTAATTTTGGTCAGGGAGTTGCTAAACCATGGTTTGCCAAAGCTGTGATAAGATATAAATAAAATAATGAATTTCAAGAATGTATCTCCACTGTATGCTAGCCAGACAGTCTGAGGAAAAATTCCATAAATTGTTCAAATTAACTGACAATACGCCAACCTTCCATTGAAACAATGCAGTCAATCCACAACCATACACTGGCTGAAATCAGTTGATGATATGACTTAGAAAAGTTGTAAATGTAAAAAGTACTGATATTGTATCAATCAATCCGATTTATTTATAAAGCCCTTTTTACATCAGCTGATGTCATAAAGTGCTATACAGAAACTCAGCCTAGAACCCCAAACAGCAAGCAATGCAGATGTAGAAGCACGGTGGCTAGGAAAAACTCCCTAGAAAGGCAGGAACCTAGGAAGAAACCTAGACAGGAATCAGGCTCTGAGGGGTGGCCATTCCTCTTCTGGCTGTGCCATGTGGAGATTATAACAGTGGTTAACAGTGGTTGTAGAGGGTGCAACAGGTCAGCACCTCAGGAGTAAATGTCAGTTGGCTTTTCATAGCCGATCATTCAGAGTTAGAGACAGCAGGTGCGGTAGAGAGAGAGAGAATAACAGTAGGTCTGGGACAAGGTAGCACATCCAGTGAACAGGTCAGGGTTCCATAGCCACAAGCAGAAAGGTTGAAACTGCAGCACAACCAGGTGGACTGGAGACGGCAAGGAGTCATCATGCCAGGTAGTCCTGAGGCATGGTCCTAGGGCTCAGGTCCTCTGAGAGAAGAGAGAGAGAGAGAGAAATAGAAAGAAAGAGAAAGCAAGAGAGAATTAGAAGGAGCATACTTAAATTCACCCAGGACACTGGATAAGAGAGGAGAAATACTCCAGATATAACAGACTGACCCTAGCCGCCCGACACTATTGCAGCATAATTACTGGAGGCTGAGACAGGATCATAGCACTTACTGCTTTCCAAGAAAACACATTTTTTGACATTTATGGTCTGTTTACATATATTTTAGAGGCTATTTACAATATACAGAAAATGTATAAACTATATTTATAATTTTATGTTAACAATAATTCTATTACACAATTTCTGATATACTGTGTATAGTAAACATAAAAACAGCAACATTCACACATGACAGATACAAATGCTTACAAGGTGTGTATATGTATGTATGTATGTATGTGTATGTACAGTGCCTTGCGAAAGTATTCGGCCCCCTTGAACTTTGCGACCTTTTGCCACATTTCAGGCTTCAAACATAAAGATATAAAACTGTATTTTTTTGTGAAGAATCAACAACAAGTGGGACACAATCATGAAGTGGAACAACATTTATTGGATATTTCAAACTTTTTTAACAAATCAAAAACTGAAAAATTGGGCGTGCAAAATTATTCAGCCCCTTTACTTTCAGTGCAGCAAACTCTCTCCAGAAGTTCAGTGAGGATCTCTGAATGATCCAATGTTGACCTAAATGACTAATGATGATAAATACAATCCACCTGTGTGTAATCAAGTCTCCGTATAAATGCACCTGCACTGTGATAGTCTCAGAGGTCCGTTAAAAGCGCAGAGAGCATCATGAAGAACAAGGAACACACCAGGCAGGTCCGAGATACTGTTGTGAAGAAGTTTAAAGCCGGATTTGGATACAAAAAGATTTCCCAAGCTTTAAACATCCCAAGGAGCACTGTGCAAGCGATAATATTGAAATGGAAGGAGTATCAGACCACTGCAAATCTACCAAGACCTGGCCGTCCCTCTAAACTTTCAGCTCATACAAGGAGAAGACTGATCAGAGATGCAGCCAAGAGGCCCATGATCACTCTGGATGAACTGCAGAGATCTACAGCTGAGGTGGGAGACTCTGTCCATAGGACAACAATCAGTCATATATTGCACAAATCTGGCCTTTATGGAAGAGTGGCAAGAAGAAAGCCATTTCTTAAAGATATCCATAAAAAGTGTCGTTTAAAGTTTGCCACAAGCCACCTGGGAGACACACCAAACATGTGGAAGAAGGTGCTCTGGTCAGATGAAACCAAAATTGAACTTTTTGGCAACAATGCAAAACGTTATGTTTGGCGTAAAAGCAACACAGCTGAACACACCATCCCCACTGTCAAACATGGTGGTGGCAGCATCATGGTTTGGGCCTGCTTTTCTTCAGCAGGGACAGGGAAGATGGTTAAAATGGATGGGAAGATGGATGGAGCCAAATACAGGACCATTCTGGAAGAAAACCCGATGGAGTCTGCAAAAGACCTGAGACTGGGACGGAGATTTGTCTTCCAACAAGACAATGATCCAAAACATAAAGCAAAATCTACAATGGAATGGTTCAAAAATAAACATATCCAGGTGTTAGAATGGCCAAGTCAAAGTCCAGACCTGAATCCAATCGAGAATCTGTGGAAAGAACTGAAAACTGCTGTTCACAAATGCTCTCCATCCAACCTCACTGAGCTCGAGCTGTTTTGCAAGGAGGAATGGGGAAAAAATGTCAGTCTCTCGATGTGCAAAACTGATAGAGACATACCCCAAGCGACTTACAGCTGTAATCGCAGCAAAAGGTGGCGCTACAAAGTATTAACTTAAAGGGGCTGAATAATTTTGCACGCCCAATTTTTCAGTTTTTGATTTGTTAAAAAAGTTTGAAATATCCAATAAATGTTGTTCCACTTCATGATTGTGTCCCACTTGTTGTTGATTCTTCACAAAAAAATACAGTTTTATATCTTTATGTTTGAAGCCTGAAATGTGGCAAAAGGTCGCAAAGTTCAAGGGGGCCGAATACTTTCGCAAGGCACTGTATATACAGTGGGGAGAACAAGTACTTGATATACTGCCGATTTTGCAGGTTTTCCTACTTAGAAAGCATGTAGAGGTCTGTAATTTTTTATCATAGGTACACTTCAACTGTGAGAGACAGACAAAAATCCAGAAAATCACATTGTATGATTTTTAAGTAATTAATTCGCATTTTATTGCATGACAGTTTGAAAGTAGGAAATAAAGGGAATAAAGTGTTCCCTTTATTTTTTTAAGCAGTATATATATATATATATATATATATATAAAAATATTGTTCAAAAGTTTGGGGTCACTTAGAAATGTGATTGTTTTTGAAAGAACAGCAACAATTTTTGTCCATTAAAGCAATATCATATTGATCAGAAATACAGTGTTGGACATTGTTAATGTTGTAAATGACTATTGTTGCTGAAAATTGCAGATTTTTTATGGAATATCTACATAGGCACACAGAGGCCCATTATCAGCAACCGTCACTCATGTGTTCCAATGGCATGTTGTGTTAGCTAATCAAAGTTTAGCATTTTAAAAGGCTAATTGATCATTTGAAAACCCTTTTGCAATTATGTTAGCACAGCTGAAAACTGGTGTTCTGATTAAAGAAGCAATAAAACTGGCCTTCTTTCGACTAGTTGAGTATCTGGAGCATCAGCATTTGTGGGTTCGATACAGGCTCAATATGACCAGAAACAAAGCACTTTCTTCTGAAACTCGTCAGTCTATTCTTGTTCTGAGAAATGAAGGCTATTCCATGCGAGAAATTGCCAAGAAACTGAAGATCTCGTATAACGCTGTGTACTACTCCCTTCACAGAACTGCGCAAACTGGCTCTAACCAGAATAGGAAGAGGAGTGGGAGGCCCCTGTGCACAACTGAGCAAGAGGACAAGTACATTAGAGAGTCTAGTCTGAGAAACAGATACCTCACAAGTTCTCAATCCGCAAAACACCAGACTAAACGTCAACAGTGAAGAGGCGACTCCGGGATGCTGGCCTTCTAGGCAGAGTTGCAAAGAAAAAGCCATATCTCAGACTAGCCAATAAAAAGAAAAGACTAAGATGGGAAAAAGAACACAGACACTGGACTGAGGAAGATTGGAAAAAAGTGTTATGGACAGACTAATCTAAGTTTGAGGAGTTCCGATCACAAAGAAGAACAATCGTGAGACGCAGAAAAAATGAAAAGATGCTGGAGGAGTGCTTGACACCATCTGTCAAACATGGTGGAGACAATGTGATGGTCTGGGGGTGCTTTGGTGCTGCTAAAGTGGGAGATTTGTACAGGGTAAAAGGAATCTTGAAGAAGGAAGGCTATCACTCCATTTGGCAACACCATGCCATACCCTGTGGACAGCGTTTAATTGGAGCCCATTTCTCCAACAACAGGACAATGACCCAAAGCACAGCTCCAAACTAAGAATGTTCCAAGATGGCGTAGCAGTGCAGACGTTGTTTGTCGTTCTCCCGTGTACATTTAGTATTTTTTGTATATATTTCAATCTATTTTTTCATTTTTAAATTAAATATACCTTCCGGCAACCCGCCTCACCCAATGTGATACGGATCTGATATTTTTAGACCTTATAGCCAGAACCTCCATCAGAAACTAGCCTTCAGAAGCTAACCTGCTAATTAGCTACTAGCTATTTAGTCAAAGTTAGCCACTGCTAGCGGCCTTTACCTTTAGCACAGACACCAGCCGCTTTTAGCCTGGATAATACTTGCCAGTCTGCACAGGGCGTTTACAAACCTGAGCATATCGGACTGTTTTTCTCCACTACAACACCGGAATCCTGCCGTAAGCCCTGGACCATTACTCCTGATCATTGAAGCCATGTCTGAATCCTGAGATTTCCATCCCCAACTACAACATTTTCCATCAAGATATAACTGCCAATGGGGGAGGAGTTGCAATCTACTGCAGAGATAGCCTGCAAAGTTCAGCTTCTAATTTTAAAAATGTACCTCTCCAGAAATAAGTCTCTGACTGTTGCCGCCTGTTATAGACCCCCCTCAGCTCCCAGCGGTGCCCTGGACACCATATGTGAATTGATTGCCCCTTATCTATCTTCAGAGTTTGTTCTGTTAGGTGAGCTAAACTGGGATATACTTAACACCCCGGCAGTCCTACAATCTAAGCTAGATGCCCTCAATCTCACACAAATTATCAAGGAACCCACCAGGTACAACCCCAAATCCGTAAACATGGGCACCCTCATAGATATTATCCTGACAAACTTGCCCTCCAAATACACCTCTGCTGTTTTCAGGATCTTAGCGATCACTGCCTCATTGCCTGCATCCGCTATGGGTACGTGGTCAAACGACCACCCCTCATCACTGTCAAACGCTCCCTAAAACACTTCTGCGAGCAGGCCTTTCTAATCGACCTGGCCAGGGTATCCTGGAAGGATATTGACCTCATCCTATCAGTAGAGGATGCCTGGTCATTCTTTAAAAGTCATTTCCTCACCATCTTAAATAAGCATGCTCCTTTTAAGAAATGTAGAACTAAGAACAGATATAGCCCTTGGTTCATGCCAGACCTGACTGCCCTCGACCAGCACAAAAACATCCTGTGGCAGACTGCACAAGCATTGAATAGTCCCAGCGAAATGCAACTTTTCAGGAAAGTCAGGAACCAATACACGCAGTCAGTTAGGAAAGCAAAGGCTATCTTTTTCGAACAGAAATGTGCGTCCTGTAGCTCCAACTCCAAAAAGTTTTGGGACACTGTAAAGTCCATGGAGAATATGAGCACCTCCTCCCAGCTGTCCACTGCACTGAGGATAGGAAACTGTCACCACCGATAAATCCATGATAATCGAGAATTTCAATAAGCATTTCTCTACGGCTGGCCAAGCTTTCCTCCTTGCTACCCCAACCCCGGCCAACAGCTCTGCACCCCCCGCAGCTACTTGCCCAAGCCTCCCCAGCTTCTCCTTCACCCAAATCCAGATAGCAGGTGTTCTGAAAGAGTTGCAAAACCTGGACCTGTACAAATCAGCTGGGCTAGACAATCTGGACCTTCTCTTTCTAAAATTATCCGCCGCCATTGATGCAACCTCTATTACCAGTCTGCTCAACCTCCCTTTCATATCGTCCGAGATCCCTAAAGATTGGAAAGCTGCCGCAGTCATCCCCCTCTTCAAAGGGGGTGGCACTCTAGACGCAAACTGTTACAGACCTATATCCATCCTGCCTTGCCTTTCTAAAGTCTTCGAAAGCCAAACAGATAACTGACCATTTCGAATCCCACCGTACCTTCTCTGCTGTGCAATCCGGTTTCCAAGCTGGTCACGGGTGCACCACAGCCACACTCAAGGCACTAAACGGTATCATAACCGCCATCGATAAAAGACAGTACTGTCTGGCCAAGGCTTTCGACTCTGTCAATCACCGTATTCTTATCGGCAGACTCACCAGCCTTGGTTTCTCAAATGACTGCCTCGCCTGGTTCACCAACTACATCTCAGACAGAGTTCAGTGTGTCAAATCGGAGGGCCTGTTGTCCAGACCTCTGGCAGTCTCTATGGGGGTACCACAGGGTTCAATTCTCGGGCCAACTCTTTTCTCTGTATATATCAACATTGTCGCTCTTGCTGCTGATGATTCCCTGATCCACCTCTACGCAGATGACACCATTCTGTATACATCTGGCCCTTCTTTGGACACTGTGTTAACAAAACTCCAAACAAGCTTCAATGCCACACAACACTCCTTCCATGGCCTCCAACTGCTCTTAAACACTAGTAAAACTAAATGCATGCTTTTCAACAGCACCCGCCCGCCCGACTAGCATCACTACTCTGGACGGTTCTAACTTAGAATATGTGGACAACTACAAATACCTAGGTGTCTGGCTAGACTGTAAACTCTCCTTCCAGACTCATATTAAACATCTCCAATCCAAAATTAAAACTAGAATCAGCTTCATATTTCGCAACAAAGCCTCCTTCACTCACGCTGCCAAACATACCCTCGTAAAACTGACTATCCTACCGATCATTGACTTCGGCGATGTCATTTACAAAATAGCCTCCAACACTCTACAAACTGGATGCAGTCTATCACAGTGCCATCCGTTTTGTCACCAAAGCCCCATATACCACCCACCACTGCGACCTGTATGCTCTCGTCAGCTGGCCCTTGCTACATATTTGTTGCCAGACCCACTGGCTCCAGGTCATCTATAAGTCTTTGCTAGGTAAAGCTCCACCTTATCTCAGCTCATTGGTCATATACCTGCTGGCGCTCCAGCATATCTCACTGGTCATCCCCAACGCCAACACCTATTTTTGCTGCCTTTCCTCCCAGTTCTCTGCTGCCAATGACTGGAAAGAATTGCAAAAATCGCTGAAGTTGGAGACTTATATCTCCCTCACTAACTTTAAGCATCAGCTATCAGAGCAGCTTACCGATCGCTGCAGCTGTACACAGCACATCTGTAAATAGCCCATCCAATCTACCTACCTCATCCCCATATTGTTTTTATTTACTTTTTTGCTCTTTTGCACACCAGTATTTCTACTTGTACATCATCATCTGCACATCTATCAATCCAGTGTTAATTTGCTAAATTGTAATTACTTCGCTACTATGGCCTATTTATTGCCTTACCACCTCACGCCATTTGCACACACTGTATATAGACTTTTTCTATTGTGTTATTGACTGTATGTTTGTTTATTCCATGTGTAACTCTGTGTTGTTGTTTGTGTCGCACTGCTTTGCTTTATCTTGGCCAGGTCACAGTTGTAAATGAGAACTTGTTATCAACTGGCCTACCTGGTTAAATAAAGATTGAAAATAAAAAAATATATAAAAAATGCAAGAACTAATTAGGGAAGAAGCAATTAGCTGGTATTCTGTCTATAATGGAGTGGCCAGCACAGTCACCGGAGCTCAACACTTTTGAGCTGTTGTGGGAGCAGCTTGACCGAAGAAGAAGTGCCCATCAAGCCAATCCAACTTGTGGGAGGTGCTTCAGGAAGCATGAAATCTATTCAGATTACCTCAACAAATTGACAACTAGAATGCCAAAGGTCTGCATGGCTGTAATAGCTGCAAATGGAGGATTCTTTGATGAAAGCAAAGTTTGAAAGACAATTATTACTTCAATTGAAAATCATTATAACTTTGTCAATGTCTTCACTATATTTCCTATTAATTTTGCAACTCATTTTTGTATGTTTTTATAGAAAACAAGGACATTTCAAGGTGACCCCAAACTTTTGAACGTTAGTGTGTGTGTGTGTGTATGTGTATATATATATATATATATATATATATATATATATATATATATAAAATAAACAATAACCTTTAACATTTTTCTACAAAATACAGAAATGTGCCTTTTCCACGTATGTAGGCCCTGGTATTGTGCTGGAGATAATGCGTTTTAAAAGTGGTGGAATTGCCCTAAAATAGAGCTTACTGTTCACTGTCAGGGTTGAAAAGATGAGTGGTGGCTTACCCTCCATTGTGCATGTAACTGCCTGCACTCTCCCTTACCCAGTTTGACATAACCACGGCCAAACCATACATTAAACAGGCTCCACTCAGCTACCGTGGCTGCTACCATGGGGTCTCTCTCTTTCAGACCAGGACCAGAACCACACACACACAGTCTTGTATAACTAACCAAGTGGGGGCACACAATTCAGTCACATTCAAAATCCCATTCTCCCTAACCTTAACCCAAAAACCTAACGTTAACCCTAAAACTAACCCTAGCTCCTAACCCGAACACTAATTCTAACCAAATCAAATCAAATGTATTTATATAGCCCTTCGTACATCAGCTGATATCTCAAAGTGATGTACAAAAACCCAGCCTAAAACCCCAAACAGCAAGCAATGCAGGTGTAGAAGCACGTAACCGTAACCCTAAACCCCCTAGAAATAGCATTTGACCTTGTGGGGACTTCTGGACCCCACAAGTATAGCTAAACACATCCACACACACACCTTAGATGAGAAAACATTATTAATGTCCAAAAGCAGGTGATTGTGGTCTAATTTGGGTCTGTCAAAAAAACTGAAGTGGATAACTTTTAAAACTTTGGAAAACAACATCTCCATTACTGAAAAAAAATTGATTGGATTATTAGACAACAATTCCGCCAGGCGGCGGTCAAATCCAGAGAAAGAGTTTATCAAGGATGCATTCAAGATCGTATGTTTCTGAGACGTTCCTGCAATAGGAATTTCCAAAACTACGAATCCCAGAGAACCTCAGTGCGCTCGCTATTAATGTCAATATGGCCACTGTCAGTCAGACAAAGGCGAATCAGTCTCGCCACGAAATGAAATCAAATTAGCAAGCTAGAGGAGAACGGATGGCATTGTGAAAACCGGCTGGTGCATGTTCCGTGTCGGGGATATAGAAGAGGACTTGTCACGAGGACCAACTGAAAACCCGTTTATTAAATGCTGTGGAGGACGGGGGACCTAGATACAAAGATCAAGGTAAGACTTGTAATGCTAAGTAGTTAGCATAGCTTGCATTTCTGCAGACTCGCCCGCACTCCTTGGCACTGGTCCCAATGCTAGTCAGCAAGCTAACTTTATTAGCTAGCTGAGCTATAGCTGGTCACTTAAAGGATTTATAGCTAATGCCAGATCAGTGTTTTATGAAGTCGTTGGAAAAGTCTGCTTGGTCTATACAGGTTGTGAAGATTGGTAGATAACAAGCCAGATGTCATGTCATAACTATAACGATAGCTTATATATTTGTCACGCTAACTAGCTAGCTAGATACCCAGTACTGTAGCTATTGTCATTGAACAACCATTGCTACCACACTCAACTGTTTAGATCACTAGATAGCGACAATACATTTGTGGGTGCCTTTACCCTGCCATGTATCTATTTCCTGCCTATACTGTAACTAGATCATTATCATAAAGTAACAACACAGCCAATGCCATACTCAAATTATTAGATCATGCAGAGTTACTTGCAAAGGATGAGCTAAGTAACGTTCGCCTAAAATCTAGAGCTGGACCGTGATTGAACACCACCTCTCCTGTCACCACACACTTTGCAAACAGTCTGAACCCTGAGGCGTTTGCTTGCTGTTAGCTACAGGTTATACACACAGGCGGATAGTTTTTGCATAGTTGTCTGGACTGGGTTTGGATTATTAGATTATTTTATTTTAAATGGTACGCCCGCGGCGCCGTATGATGCATTGGCGTTGCACTGTTTTGATTCCAATGTGAATGTTACGGGGGTGATGTAATTTGAGTCATCACGTCACAAAATTATGCCGGGTTCAAAACAACTCCGAAATATGCCGCATTCAAAACAACTTGGAAATCTCACACTTCCGATGTAATTGCTTTTAAAACAACTGGGAACACTTTATACAATTTTTTTTTTTTTAAAGCTCCGACTGGGAAAAATGTATATTAAGTCATCCAACTTGGAATTCCAACTCGGGAACTCGGGCCTCTTTCTAGAGCTAGGACCTGAAGATCACTGATTTGACCTCGCATTTTTCTGAGTTTCCAGTTGTTTTGAATGCGGCTATAGAGTACCACAGTATGGGTCATAATACCCATAAACTTAGCGGTCAAACAGGGAAATGGTTCCAATTGTTTTCCCGCCATTCATTTTTCCTCATAGGGGATTTTAGAAACATTTAAAATAAGAGCTGTGTTTCGTGGCTTACCCTGGCGTGATGTTTTGATAACTGTGTAAAGCTCTCTAGGACAAAGTTACTTTTTAGAAATATATTTGCCTGTATTTACCCCCCCCCCCCAATAATGCATAGCAAATTAGCTGCTAATATGACTATCATAAAGGACTACAAATGCCATGATGACCTGGACGAGACTGCTGAATCGAGGCAAAGGTAAGAATCTCTGAATTAGCTATCTAATGTTAGCTAAATGTAGTAAGAAATAAATTGGCTACACTTCTTTAAATTCCCAATTCTGTGATCTGTCCTGTGAAAGTTTTTAAATGGACACAATACCTGTTAGCAAAGGTGTCAGCTAGTGATGTGCTGGAGCTTGCAGGGATTTGTAGTTTTGCATGTCTACTTTGATGCTTATTAGCATTTTAAAATCTGAACGTAAGTAGAGCCGACTATATTGATAAGTCATCTTGTCCAAGAGAGATTTACATGGTTATCAAAATGTCAGCGTAAGCCTACACGTTACCCTTGTTTACATTGAGCTACACTGGGGTCAGAACACAATCATGGTTGGACAACATCTTGGTGTCATTATACTTAGTGTCTTCTAACGTATGGAGAACATCTAGATTATGAAACATTTACACATTAATTTATTCAACATTTAAACGGTCTCTTAGAAGCAATATGTCTGGTTTTAAATGTCCCATGTGGCATCAATATGAGTCGGAATCATTCATTCTGGTGCCAAAATTGACTACACAGTGTAAATAGGATAATTTTGGTCAGTATCGTCAGAAATGTAGTTTTGTGAGTTCTTTACAACTTACTGGAGTGTTGGGTATACTTAAGTATCAAAAGTTAAAGTATAAATCATTTCAAATTCCTTATATTAAGCAAACCAGGAGGTACCATTTTCTTTTTTTTCCCAGATAGCCAGGGGCACACCAACACTCAGACATAATTTACAAACGAAGCATGTGTTTAGTGAGTCTGCCAGATCAGACACAATATGGATGACCAGGAATGTTCTCTTGATAAGTGTGTGAATAGGACAAATTTTCTGTCCTGCTATGCATTCCAAATGTAACGAGTACTCTTGGGTGCCAGGGAAAATGTATGGAGTAAAAAGTACATAATTTTCTTTAGGAATGTTGGGAAGTAAAAGTTGTCAACATATAAATAGTAAAGTACAGATACCCCAAACAAACTAAGTAGTTTTACTTAAGGACTTTACACAACTGCCAATTGCCCAGAGACAACACCTTGTGCTATGTTGTGCTATGTTCCCAGATGCCATGTGGACATTCGTTGTCAAGTCTGCATATGGGTGCAACGTAAGCACATTTTTCTCGCAAATAGGAGTGAGAATGGGCTTCCATAAAGTTGTTGCAAACTTCCAATGCATTTCAACAATATGGCCAGATGGCCAGGAATGGATTACTTGCGACAGTGTATCTTCCGCTGCCTGTCAACCGTCAAACCACTGGTGTTGGTGAGTACTTTAGCTAAGTATATAGCTGGTACTAGCTAGCAGTTATTTTTGGTTATACAACATTATTTGATAATGCTAGCGTGCCAGGCGATCTATGATGCCACAGATGAAAGGAGAATGATACTGTAGCTAGCTAAATACATCAAGCTTACGTGTAATGTGATGTAGCATCTCAGAGGACGATGTGCATAGCTGACCTTAGCTAGCTAACAACAGCTAATTGTAGCCCATTGACATTTTATTATTTGCTCAAATTTAAGTCGATACAGGGCAGGCACTTGGATACTAGCTTTCTAGCTAATAATAACATGTAGCCAGCTTACTGTCAATAATGTTTCAGCACTAACTAATGTTAGCTAGATAGCCAACTCATTTAAACTCGGACAAAGATATAACTTACCTGGATTTGCAAATGAGGTAGCTAGCTAGCATTTGGGGGCTTCGTCTGCTAACCCAAAACATGACTGTGATAATAAGTTTGTCGTTTATTTTCTAAGGCAAAAATAAATTATGGTACTAATCTACTACAAATATAACTATGGCTCTGGCAGTGAATAGCAAAACGTTATCAGGAAGCATTCAGCAACGTACACAGCTGGTTGCATAGTAACGGCGTTCAGCGTCACCGGGCTGAATCTATTCTGTAGTTAGTCCCTCTATTAGCATATCAATGAATTCCAAACTAGTTATTTTTCTCGCTATGTTTGAGTTATATTTTATTTCATTCACAGCCTACATACAAAACCTGGTGGATTTGTTGTTCAGCAGCATCTAGGAACCCTCCTACCATATCAGGAACTGTTAGACACCAGTCCCACTTCAGAGTAATGGAGGACACTTGAATCAGGTTGGTCACATTTGATTTGGTCAATGGTCAAAACACCATCTGTCCTGGAATTCACCTAACCACCATTGTTAATGTAATCATTGCTGTGTGTGTATATGTATGTTGTAAGGAGGTGTCCCCTTCCACACTGTGCCAATGGACTACTCCTGGGCGGAGTGAGTAATTCCATGCTGGCACGTGTCCCTTGTGATTTAGCTGTGTATCAGGATCTCTGATTGGCTATGTTGAATTGTGTATTTACTGTTGGCTTCCATGACTGTATGGTGAATGTCTTTCCCTCTCTCCCCCAGTGATATAGGAGCTGGGTTGGATATACAGTGCATTTGGAAAGTATTCAGACTCCTTCACTCTTTCCACATTTTGTTACATCACAGCCTTATTCTAAAATTGATTAAATATTTTTTCCCCCTCATCAATCTACACACAAAAAACGGGTTTAGACATTTTTGCAAATGTATATAAAAAAAACGGATATCACATTGACATAAGTATTCAGACCCTGTACTTTGTTGAAGTAGCTTTGGCAGCGATTACAGCCTTGAGTCTTCTTGGGTATGACGCAACAAGCTTGCACACCTGTATTTGGGGAGTTTCTCCCATTTGAGATCCTCTCAAGCTCTGCCAGGTTGGATGGGGAGCGTCGCTGCACAGCTATTTTCAGGTCTCTAGAGATATTCGATAGGGTTCAAGTTAGGGCTCTGACCGGGCCACATTCAGAAACTTGTCCCAAAGCCACTCCTGTTTTGTCTTGGCTGTGTGTTTAGGGTCGTTGTCCTGTTGGAAGGTGAACTTTCTCCCCCAGTCTGAGGTCATGAGTGCTTTGGAGCAGGTTTTAATTAAGGATCTCTGTACTTAGCTCCATTCATCTTTACCTCAATCCTGACTAGTCTCCCAGTCCCCGCCCCTGAAAAACATCCCCACAGCATGATGCTGCCACCATGATGCTTCACCGTAGGGATGGTATTGGCCAGGTGATGAGTGGTGCCTGGTTTTCTCCAGACGTGACACTTGGCATTCAGGCCAAAGAGTTCAATCTTGGTTTCATCAGACTAGAGAATCTTGTTTCTCATGGTCTGAGTCCTTTAGGTGTCTTTTGGAAAACTCCAAGCGGGCCTTTTACTGAGGAGTGGCTTCCGTCTGGCCACTCTACCATAAAGGTCTGATTGGTGGAGTGCTGCAGAGATGGCTGTCCTTTTGGAAGGTCCCCCATCTCCACAGAGGAACTTTTGAGCTCTGTCAGAGTGACCCACAGGTTCTTGGTCATCTCCCTGACCAAGGCCCTTCTCCCCCCGATTGCTCAGTTTGGCTGGGCGGCCAGCTCTAGGAAGAGTCTCGGTGGTTCCACCAAGTGCTCTGACATCCACTTTCAACTGTGGGACCTTGTATAGACAGGTGTGGGCCTTTCCAAATCATGTCCAATCAATTGAATTTACTACAGGTGTACTCCAATCAAGTTGTAGAAACATCAAGGTTGATCAATGGAAACAGGATGCATAGTCTAATAGCAAAGGGTCTGAATACTTTTTATTTAATTTAAAATCAAATATTTTATCAATTTGCAAAGCTTTCTAAAAAATTGTTAGCTCTGTCGTTATGGGGTATTGTCTGTAGATTGATGACGAACATTTTTTTATTTAATCCATTTTAGAATACGGCTAACGTAACAATGTGGAGAAAGTGAAGTCTGAATACTTTCCGAATGCCATGAAGAAGCCGAAGTCGGGCTGCTTCATGACCAGTATTTGTGACAAGAGGTGCCTGGAGCTGTTCTACGCTGCCATGCCCATCAGGTGTTGGCAAACACCTCCGAAGGGGCAAAAGGGGATTACTAATAAGACGGTACATCACAAGTGTTTAGTAATCTCACCCTTTTTAATATGTGTGCCACTCATCAACTCTTCCTCATTTTAATTTTTTTTTGTTTTTTACAGATGGGCAGAAGAGATGCTTTTGGAATCCTCTGACTCAAAGACGGGGTGATACTGATGTATGAATTGGGAGAGACCTTGCACTCAGCATTAAAATTATACAAGTACTTTTTTATTAAATATTTTGTTATTATTGTTACTGTTACACTTGAAAGATATCAAAACACTTTGTTTAGAATATCTACTTAAGTTCAGCAATTGCACTCTTCTCATATTCCTTTTGTAGGCTACTGACCAATGCAAAGCAGCCTCCTGGAGTGGTATGGGAAGAGTGCCATCCTCCTACATCTCACATCTGTCTGTACTTATTGAACTTATTGGACCCATGGGTTGAGGCAGACTCCAGGATGGAGTGTCATGCACTCCACCCCTCCTTCCACCTGACTGCACCTGTCCTTAACGTAATACATTACATAGATGGAAGGGACTTCATCACCCACTGGAGACTTGGACTGTGTTCGTAAATTCACTCTGGCTATATACACTCCGATTTAAGAGCACACTCGTCTGTGTGCCAGAGCACAAAATAACTGAGGAATTTACGAACGCGCAACACCCATTTGAATAATACTGCCGTCCAGTAAACGTCGGCAGAAAAAAAAACATATTGAAATGGTTGCCAGCAGCACAGTTGCATTCACCAATGCACCAGATAATTTGAATACAGACTAAACAGTTGTGCTTAGGGCATGTAAAATGTTCAGAGTGAGGTGTTCTCTCATTTGTGTCTGGAAGTAGCAATCAAGTTCGGTTGCGTGCTTGACTGCTGTTGGGAGGTCAGAACGATCGCATCAACCTTACTCCTCGGCCAGAGCGTCCAGTGTGCGCTCTGAACGCTCCGAGAGCAAAACGCTCTGAATTTACTAACGGACAATCTAACGACACTCACAAATGCACTCTGAGCACACTCTGGCACGACGGAGTGAATTTACGAACACGCCCTTAAAGACAGAATCACCCAAAATGACACTTAAAAAATAATCATTTTTAGACATTTTATTTAAAACAATATACTCTACAAGTACATCACATCCAGAGTGGGCTCCCTGGTACGTTTGAAAATATGATTTTATACATTGAAATTTACATTACATGTCATGAACCAATCCAAGCCCTCCTTTTAATTAAGATTACACATTCAGCAAATCACCAGCAGAAGGAGTTCACTTTGAATCCATTTTCCCATTCACTCTGGTGGTGGTGCTCATACAATTGATTATTACTGCTACACAATCAATCATTCATTTATCATGTAGCAGAGAACCCACTCTGTAAATGTGATGTACTTGTAGAGTATATTGCTTTAAACAATATGTCTAAAAATGAACAAAATCTAAACGGGTAGTTTTGCGATTCATATTTTGCTATGTTGAACAAATGAATGTGAAATATTTTTATTTCATCTAGACACTCCATATATTAAAGCAAACTATAAGGAGTGTAATGACACCAAGATGTTGTCTGTATCATGTACGGTTCACAACTCATAGGGTCTTTATAGGAGGCAAGAATAAATCTAGAAAGATATTGGTATAATACCCATCATATAGAAGTAAACTTCAGAGTCATGCAATATGTTGTGTGGTCTCCTGCTATGACTCAGGGAAAGCTTGCAGTTTTAGGATACAGATGAAATAAGTTATGATGAACTCACAGGAGGTTGTGGCACTTTTAACGGGTTCGTGAAAATAGCAGGAGAGGAATGGGATCAAACGCATGGTTACCATGTGTTTGATGCCATTCCATTTGCTCCGTTCCAGCCATTATTATGAGCCGTCCTCCCCTCAGCAGCCTTCACAGGGTGGTGAAAGTGCCCGGTGATGAACCTGATGCACCTTTTCAATAAATATCAAGAGTTTTATTCTGGTGACATGATCATGATGCTTGGCTGCCATTTGACCAGTGGAGGCTGGTGGGAGGAGTTATAGGAGGGGCTCATTGTAATGACTGGACTGGAATTGATGGAAAGGAGTCAAACATGGTTCAAATATGTTAGATACCGTTCCATTTATGCCATGACAATGAGCCCATCCTCCTATAGCTCCTCCCACCAGCCTCCACTGCATTTGACAAATACAAATAATCTAGCTCAGTCTTTATAATCTCATGAAGGTAGCCTACCCGCACTTCCTGCGAGCTGTTGGCTAGAGCGCATGTGCCAAGACCAGAGTGGGCACATTTTGCAACATAACGCAACAGGTTTTGTGACAAAACAATCAGTAGAGTTGAAAATGCGATGGAAACCAATTTAACTTGTATTTTTTTGTTCAATACATGGGAATTTTAACCGCAAAATGTATTGGTCAGTTTGAAGGCATCATCTCATGTGAAAATGCCCATAATGTTTTTATTCAATTTTTAATATTTGCATGAAAAGCTGTCGCCATTTGGATGGAAACCTGACTAGCGATTGTCGAGCCTCCCTAGTTAAGCATGGGCGTTTCCATCTAAAGGACCCATGAGCTCCAACATGTAAACTTCATAGGACCATATCAAATAAAGCTGAGTCTTTAAAAACATTTTTTTCATTAAAGCATATATACAGTTGAAGTCGGAAGTTTACATGCACTTAGGTTGGAGTCATTAAAACTCATTTTTCAACCACTCCACATATTTCTTGTTAACAAACTATAGTTTTGGCAAGTCGGTTAGAACATGACACAAGTAATTTTTCCAACAATTGTTTACAGACAGATTATTTCACTTAATTCACTGTATCACAATTCAGCTGGGTCAGAAGTTTACATGCACTAAGTTGACTGTGCATTTAAACAGCTCGGAAAATTACAGAAAATTATGTCATGGCTTTAGAAGCTTCTGATATTCTAATTGACATCATTTGAGTCAATTGGAGGTGTACCTGTGGATGTATTTCAAGGCCTACCTTCAAACTCAGTGCCTCTTTGCTTGACATCATGGGAAAATCAAAAGAAATCAGCCAAGAAAAAAATGGTATACCTCCGCAAGTCTGGTTCATCCTTGGGAGCAATTTCCAAACACCTGAAGGTACAACGTTCATCCGTACAAACAATAGTACGCAAGTATAAACACCATGGGACCACGCAGCCGTCACACCGCTCAGGAAGGAGATGCTTTCTGTCTCCTAGAGATTAACGTACTTTGGTGCGAAAAGTACAAATCAATCACAGAACAACAGCAAAGGACCCTGTGAAGATGCTGGAGGAAACGGGTACAAAAGTATCTGTATCCACAGTAAAAACGAGTCCTAGATCGACAACCTGAAAGGCCGCTCAGCAAGGAAGAAGACACTGCTCCAAAACCGCCATAAAAAAAGCCAGACTACGGTGTGCAACTGCACATGGGGACGAAGATCAAACTTTTTGGAGAAATGTCCTCTGGTCTGATGAAAAAAAAAAATAGAACTGTTTGGCCATAATGACCATTGTTATGTTTGGAGGAAAAAGGGGGATGCTTGCAAGCCGAAGAACACCATCCCAACCGTGAAGCACGGGGGTGGCAGCATCATGTTGTGGGGGTGCTTTGCTGCAGGTGTGACTGGTGCACTTCACAAATAAGATGGCATCATGAGGCAGAAAAATGATGTGGATATATTGAAGCAACATCTCAAGATATCAGGAAGTTAAAGCTTGGTCGCAAATGGGTCTTCCAAATGGAGAATGACCCCAAGCATACTTCCAAAGTTGTGGCAAAATGACTTAAGGACAACAGAGTCAAGGTATTGGAGTGGCCATCACAAAGCCCTGACCTCAATCCTATAGAAAATTGTGTGGGCAGAACTGTAAAAGGGTGTGTGAGCAAGGAGGCCTACAAACCTGACTCATTTACCCTAGCTCTGTCATGAGGAATGGGCCAAAATTCACCCAACTTATTGTGGAAGGCTACCCAAAACGTTTGACCCAAGTTAAACAATTTAAAGGCAATGCTACCAAATACTAATTGAATGTATGTAAACTTCTGACCCACTGGGAATGTGATGAAATAAATAAAAGCTGAACAAAATGATCCTCTCTACTATTATTCTGACATTTCACATTTCTTAAAATAAAGTGGTGATTCTAACTGACCTAAAACAAGGAATTTTTACTCTGATTAAGTGTCAGGAATTGTGAAAAATTGAGTTTAAATGTATTTGGCTGAGGTGTATGCAAACTTCAACTGTACATTTTTCAACCATTTTCCATCCTAAAAATGTGCCTTTCGTTTCCAAAAACCCATATGTTTAAGATATTTTCAAATTTCTCTCTGAGGGAGGATAATGAAAGTTCACAGAAGTAACAAGTATAGGTAGACCTACCAAATAAGCTAGTGTATTTACTGATAAACGTTTATGTATTATAAAGTGATTAAAAGTCGTAATTCAGTTACCAAATCGGTAACGGAATTTCCGCAATTGAACTGGCTACAATTGAAAATCATAGTGTTAACAAACCACCGTTGAGTCACCTGCTACTGTCTTTCTTTCCACTAGCATACTGTTATGTTCAGCTCATAACTATTTTCTTTCATCTTGTAGTCAAAGCAAGACTGAAAACTGAAAGGACAACCAGACTTGTGCTGATTCTCCTTCCTCTCGCACACCTACTACGTACCCTCTTTTTCATTTACTGTGATGTCGTAACTTGTGAAAGAGACATCTATGATTGGTTTGGTCCGGACCAACTGGACCAAACTTGGGGGCGGAGCTCATTAGAATAATAGCCAGTGTGTAAAATAATACCCAAATATCCAAAAGAAGGATAATGCATATTTCTACTTTCTTTTATGTACCTATTCAGGATACATCACATGAAGATAATTTAGATTAATATCCATAAATATCAATTTCTGTATAGTACAGATCAGGGACCCATGATGTAATTACATTACTGGATGTAAATCCAATTCACCTACTGTAGTTCAATAACCAAGATATATATCAAACTCAATGTGTCATGTCATAGCTGACACCCCATTCTTTCTGCAGACATATTTGAAACCTAATTCTGAGGAGATATTTAAAGGTGCAATATGCAGAAATCGCTCCGACATTTCCTGGTTGCTTGATTTCTAATATTACTCCTAATTTCAGTCTGATGACAAAGCAGTGTAGAGAATCACTGTACCATCTAATCCACTGTGAAATATATTTTCAATAACCATTGTATTTTCAGCTGTTTTTGAAGCTGGTGTACAAAAAGTAAAAGTCACAAAAACGAAACTTAAGAACGTAAGCATAGAAATAGCGCACATAGTACAGATCTACCGCTTCTAAGACTTGCTTTCAATGAGAATGACAGTTCTATAAGTCGCATTGCTAGGTGCATTTGGTCAGGTCGCCCAAAAGTTACACATTGCAGCATTAACAGAGTTTTTGGAAAACGTGGTCGCATAGTTGGTTGTTTAGCAACAAAACCGACTTGTGCAGCAACTAAACTCAGCAAAAAAATAAATGTCCTCTCACTGTCAACTACGTTTATTTTCAGCAAACTTAACATCTGTAAATATTTGTATGAACATAAGAATCAACAACTGAGACATAAACGGAACAAGTTCCACAGAAATGTGACTAACAGAAATGGAATGATGTGTCCCTGAACAAAGGGGTGGTCAAAAGTAACAGTCAGTATCTGGTGTGGCCACCAGCTGTATTAAGTACGGCAGTGCATCTCCTCCTCATGGACTGCACCAGATTTGCCAGTGCTTGCTGTGAGATGCTACCCCAGTCTTCCACCAAGGCACCTGCAAGTTCACAGACATTTCTGGCTGCAATGGCCCTAGCCCTCACCCTCTGATCCAACAGGTCCCAGACGTGCTCAATGGGATTGAGATCCGGGCTCTTTGCTGGCCATGCCAGAACACTGACATTCTTCTCTTGCAGGAAATCACGTACAGAACGAGCAGTATGGCTGGTGGCATTATCATGCTGGAGGGTCATGTCACGATGAGCCTGCAGGAAGGGTACCACGAGGGAGGAGGATGTCTTCCCTGTACCACACAGCACTGAGATTGCCTGCAATGACAACAAGCTCAGTCAGATGATGCTGTGACGCCCCTGACCATGATGGATCCTCCACCTCCAAATCAATCCCGCTCCAGAGTACAGGCCTCGATGTAACGGCCATTCCTTCGAGGACAAATGCGAATCCGACCATCACCCCTGGTGAGACAAAACCACGACTCGTCAGTGCAGAGCACTTTTTTTTGCCAGTCCTGTCTGGTCCAGTGACGGTGGGTTTGTGAACATTGGCGACATTGTTGCTGGTGATGTCTGGTGTGGACCTGCCTTACATCAGGCCTACAAGCCCTCAGTCCAGCTTCCCTCAGCCTATTGCGGACAGTATGAGCACTGATGGAGGGATTGTGCGTTCCTGGTGTAACTCAGGCAGTTGTTGCTGCCATCCTGTACCTGTCTCGCAGGTGTGATGTTCGGATGTACCGATCCTGTGCAGGTGTTGTTACAAGTGGTCTGCAACTGCGAGGACGATCAGCTGTCCGTCTTGTCTCCCTGTAGCGCTGTCTTAGGCGTCTCACATTGCAATTTATTGCCCTGGCCACATCTGCAGTCCTCATGACTCCTTGCAACATGCCTAAGGCACATTCACGCAGATGAGCAGGGACCCTGGGCATCTTTCTTTTGGTGTTTTTCAGAGTCAGTAGAAATGCCTCTTTAGTGTCCTAAGTTTTCATAACTGTGACCTTAATTGCCTACCGTCTGTAAGCTGTTAGTGTCTTAACGACCGTTCCACAGGTGCATGTTCATTAATTGTTTATGATTCATTGAACAAACATGGGAAAGTGTTTAAACCCTTTACAATGAAGATCTATGAAGTTAATTCGTAAAAATCCAAATGTCTTTGAAAGACATGGCCCTGAAAAAGGGCAGTTTCTTTTTTTGCTGAGTTTGTGTCAAAACAGACAGGGTTGGCTTAGATTGTTGACAACATGTCAATTATATTTAGTCTCCAATGTTTATTGGAAACAAATACATTTGCACAATTAGCACTTGTCTCAAATATGTCATTACATTTGTTGGTTAGCTAGCCAATCTGAGCCATATAAGTATTGACATGAAATCAGTCAAAACAAGACATGGTATCAAGAACAAGATGAAACTAGCTGAAACAAATCACTTAAGATTCCCCAAAAGGCAGTTTCTTGACACTGTTGCTTTCTGGCCATCCAGAATCACAACAACTCAGACTTCTGCCCCATTGAAGAGTGCGCATCGTTTTTTTATAAAGTTGTCATCTATTAAAAAAATATATTTAAACCTTGGAGATTTTACTGTAATTCTGTTACTTAACTTTGCGTCTGCACAGGTCTACCAGCAAATGTGTTTTTTTCGTGAAATCTGTGTAAATTGTTCAACGTTGTCCTTGTGCATAGAGTCAGTCGTGTAGTGGCGGGTATACCCTGTATACACACTTCCTTAAGCCGTATCAATTAACAATGTTGACGGAACAGATCAGAATGTTTAGCTTAAAATGTCGAGCTATTACTTATTCAGCAATATGCACACAGCAGTAGGCCTATGCGCGAATGCTCCAAAAATGCAATTGGCAGGAAAACTCATTCTAAAATGTGCACAGCACATGCGAGCAGTTTCGTGGACAGAAATGTAAATATCTGTTCAAAATGTAGAAAGCGGGGCGATCTAATGATAGTTGTTGTATCATGGGTTGCTATGATTAGGATCAGGCCTTTGGCTGCTAAACAATGAAAAGTTACAAGAAAAACAATAGAACAGGAGAACGCATATGAGGAAGTCTTTCTAAAATAATTGCCCCCATGTTTCTATGGGGGGGATTTTGGCGATAGACTACTGTGATCCAGGCAATATATGTCTCAGAATATGAAGTAAAACATCCAGGTTTCAAACAATTAGAGAACAAAAGAAACAGTTCTGACTCTTCTGGTAGATGGAAAGGCTTTCCCAAAAACCTCTATTTAATGTTAACTAGCTACAAAGTAGCCAATGCCTGGGGAAACTCCATCTCATGCACTATATTCTTGGGTTTTCCCCAAACCCCAAAAGTGGTCTCCTGATATGGTTTAAGCTAGAGGTCGACCGATTATGATTTTTCAATGCCGATATCGATTTATTGGAGGACCAAAAAAAGCTGATACCGATTAATTGGCCGATTTTTATTTATTTATTTGTAATAATGACAATTACAACAATACTGAATGAACACTTATTTTAACTTAATATAATACATCAATAAAATCAATTTAGCCTCAAATAAATAATGAAACCTGTTTAAATAATGCAAAAACAAAGTGTTGGAGAAAAAAGTAAAAGTGCAATATGTGCTATGTAAGAAAGCTAACGTTTCAGTTCCTTGCTCAGAACATGAGAACATATGAAAGCTGGTGGTTCCTTTTTAACATGAGTCTTCAATATTCCCAGTTAAGAAGTTTTAGGTTGTAGTTATTATAGGACTATTTCCCTCTATACCATTTTGTATTTCATTAACCTTTGACTATTGGATGTTCTTATAGGCACTTTAGTATTGCCAGTGTAACAGTATAGCTTCTGTCCCTCTCCTCGCTCCTCCCTGGGCTCGAACCAGCAACACAACGACAACAGCCACCATCGAAGCAGCGTTACCCATGCAGAGCAAGGGGAACAACCACTGCAAGGCTCAGAGCGAGTGACGTTTGAAACGCTATTAGTGCGCGCTAACTAGTTAGCCATTGCGTTGGACTAGTTAACTGTAAGGTTGCAAGATTGGATCCCCCGAGCTGACAAGGTGAAAATCTGTCTTTCTGCCCCTGAACAACGCAGTTAACCCACCGTTCCTAGGGCGTCATTGAAAATAAGAATGTGTTCTTAACTGACTTGCCTAGTTAAATAAAGGTGTATATAAAATATATATATATTTTTAAATTGGCAAATCTGCGCCCCAAAATAATCGGCCATTCCGATTAATCGGTCGACCTCTAGTTTAAGCATTATGGAATTGGAACACCCAATTTTGTTGTTTGTCTATTCAAGCTTGACTTTGAGAGTGAAAACCTGAATATTTCTGACTCGGTTGACAGCCTCATTTATTTGTTTCAATAGTAGTCCTACTATTAGACTACTAGCACAGTACAGCTTGGGTTTCCTGACTGTGAAAGACCAATATGGGATTTATCATTTTAGGTCATTTGGAATTTGTCACTTTCTCATAGAATTTTTCAGACAGGGTGCCTTCCCTGGCCGGGCCATAGAGTTCACCCACTTCTCCAGACACCATTGCATAGAGTTGTATGGTTTGTTAAACTTTGAAATCAATGGTTTTTTTTATTAATTTTTATTTTGGCACACATTTTAAAGTGAAACATCTGAGTCAAAGGGTTATTCCGTTACCATGGAATTGCTTGCATGCAAATGTTTCCTCTAGTCCTAATTTGTAGATCATTATACAGGTTACCCATTAGATTTCCCCGTGTAGGCTCTGTGTTGCGAGACTAGTTTACCAGTCAGTGTTCCCAATACAAAACCAGAAGCACAGACACCCACATTTACCAGTATATCCACCTTTTCATCAGATACCTAGTAATCCAAAAGATCTCTAGGCAAAGGGAGTCAGGGAAAGTTTGCTGTGAAGCTGCTCACTGGCTGCTTCCTTCTGCACCTGGGTAAATATATTGCTTCCTGGCTCCTAACCTTTTTCTAGGGGCCCTAAGGATTCAACTACACAGGTTACAAGCTTGGAATGGTTGATTAGGCATGGAAAAATGTGTTATTTTGCTCCTAAGGACGATCATTTCCCTGGCGTTGCAGTCTACAGCACAAATATATATTAAACAGTCGTTTCACAATTGTAATATGCTAGTAGTTGCGGCCACTTGTTTAACAAGTCACTCAGACCCAAACGCACTCGGTGTATGTTTTGAGAGTTTGTTTTTCCTGCCGAGTCAAATCTGACACGCCTGGACACTCAAACTTTTAAAAGCCATGAGGCTCTCGGGGCATAGTCGTGTGTGCATAGGTTTCTCTTGCACTCTCTCTCTATCCATCCATCCCTTTCCCCCTGCAGCCTTTCTGCTGAGCAGTGATCTACTGTATAAAGAGCATTGACCAGTGCTAGTTTAGTCAGCAGTATTAAACCTCTGTCCTCCCCAGGGCAAGGGCCAGGCTCAGAGCCTCTGCACCAGAGGAAGACAGGAAGGTCAAGGAGGAGGAGGATTTGTGGAGAAACTTGTTTTACTTAACCAAATGAGCCGCACTTTGACCCCCCCAGGGTTTATATTACAGACTGACTATAAGACATGGTTTCAGTAGATCTCCAGGAAGAAGGATGGGCAGCCCTGCTCTAAGTCAAGGTCCCAGGCACCTTATTGTTCCTGCCCTCACCTAGCTGGCACACCTGATTCAACTAGTCAAGCCCTTGATTAACCTAGTTGATTATTAGTCAAATCAGTCATGTTTGCACTTGGCTAGAGCAAAAATGTACTATTTTCCCTAGACGTTAGTGTTGGGACCTAGCCTAAGCCTACAGTTCATTTGGAAAGTATTCAGACCCCTTCCCTTTTTCCACATTTTGTTACGTTACAGCCTTATTCTAAAATGGATTACATTAAAAAATAAATAAAATAAATAATAATCTACACACACTCATAATGACAAAGCGAAAAACAGGTTTTTAGAAATATTTGCAACTGTATTATAACATTTAAAACAGATATACCTTATTTTCATAAGTATTCAGACCCTTTGCTATGAGACTTGAGATTGAACTCCAGTGCATCCTGTTTCCATTGATCATCCTTGATGTTTCTACAGCTTGATTGGAGTCCACCTGTGGGAAATTCAATTGATTGGACATGATTTGGAAAGGTACACACCTGTCTATATAAGGTCCCACAGTTGACAGTACATGTCAGAGCAAAGGTTGAAGGAATTGTCCGTAGAGCTTCCCGACAGGATTGTGTCGAGGCACAGATCTGGGGAAGGGTACTAAAAAATGTCTGCAGCATTGAAGATCCCCCAAGAACACAGTGGCCTCCATCATTCTTAAATGGAAGAAGTTTGGAACCACCAAGACTCTTCCTAGAGGTGGCTGCCCGGACAAACTGAGCAATCGGGGGAGAAGGGCCTTGGTCAGGGAGGTGACCAAGAACCCGAGGGTCACCGAGGGACAGAGCTCAAGAGTTCCTCTGTGGAGATGGGAGAACCTTCCAGAAGTACAATCATCACTGCAGCACTCCACCAATCAGGCCTTTATGGTAGTGGCCAGAAGGAAACCACTCCTCAGTAAAAAGGAACACGACAGTCCGCTTGGACTCTCAGACTTTGAGAAACATTCTCTTGTCTGATGAATCCAAGATTGAACTCTTTGGCCTGAATGCCAAGTGTCACGTCTGGAGGAAACCTGGCACCACCCCTACGGTGAAGCATGATGGTGGCAGCATCATGCTGTGGGGATGTTTTTCAGGGGTGGGGACTGGGAGACTAGTCAGGATAGAGGGAAAGATGAATGGAGCAAAGTACAGAGATCCTTAATTAAAACCTGCTCCAAAGCACTCATGACCTCAGACTGGGGGAGAAGGTTCACAACAGGACAACGACCCTAAGCACACAACCAAGACAATGCAGGAGTGGCTTCAGGACAGGTCTCTGAATGTCCTTGAGTGGCCCAGCCAGAGCCCGGACTTCAACCCGATTGAACATCTCTGGAGAGACCTGAAAATATCTGTGCAGCGACGCTCCCATTCCAACCTGACAGAGCTTGAGAGGATCTGCAGAGAAGAATGTAGAAACTCCCCAAATACAGGTGTGCCAAGCTTGTAGCATCATACCAAAGAAGACTCTAGGCTGTATCACTGCCAAGGTGCTTCAACAAAGTACTGAGTGAAGGGTCTGAATACTTATGGAAATGTCACATAATAAAAAGTCTAATTCGGGTTTTGCTTTGTCATTATGGGGTGTTGCAGCATACCACACTGCATTCCACTGCTGGCTTGCTTCTGAAGCTAATCAGGGATGGTCCCTGGATGGGAGACCAGAGGCTGCTGGAAGTGGTGTTGGAAGGTCAGTAGGAGGCACCCTCATCTAAAAAGTGATCCCAATGCCCCAGGGCAGTGATTGGGGACATTGCCCTGTGTAGGGTGCTGTCTTTCGAATGGGACGTTAAACAGGTGTCCTGACTCTCTGTGGTCACTAAAGATCCCATGGCACTCATCATAAGAGTAGGGGTGTTAACCCCGGTGTCCTGGCTAAATTCCCAAATTGGGCGTCATATCATCATGGCCACCTAATCATCCCCAGTTTACAATTGGCTCATTCATCTCCTCACCCTGTAACTATTCCCCAGGTTGTTGCTGAGAATGTGTTCTCAGTCAACTTAGTGGGTAAAATGTAGATTGAGGGGGGACAAAAACAACCATATTTTTAGAATAAGCCTGTAATATAACAAAATGTGGAAAAGGGGAAGGGGTCTGACTACTCTCCGAATGCACTGTAGAGTTTGAGAGGGAGATAAGAGAAGCAGAGAGTGGGGAGGTATGCCTCATATATTCCAGAGAGCTTCTTTTTTTTTAAGGACGGCAGATTTGGAATCATATTGTGGAATGTGTCCAGCAGCCTTCATGTGACCACATCAGGACAATGTAGAGGAGAATGTAGTGTGAAATGAAGATCACGAGCTGTTAATGTCTCCTTCCTCTGACTCTGATTCCTCTGATTTAGCCAATGTCTCAAAGTAAGCATCCCAAATGGCACCCTATTTGCTATAAAGTACACTACTTTTGACCAGGGCCTGTAGGGCTTTTTTTTTGTGTATTTTTATTTTATTTTTTAGTCTGCTCTGTGCAGAGACTGGCTTTTGATACGGTAATGGCTTTTGATACGGTACTGTCTATGTCAAGTAGGCTAGGCGTTGTTGCATTGTTTTAAGGCTCTGCGTAATAATAACATATAGGCTATATGCCCTCTTGTTTTCAGTTGATGATATCACTAGTGTGCTTTGTGCAATATGCATTCTGACTATGGTACCTCCTTCTCCACCAGCCTTCAGTCACTAGGTCTAGAGACTGTGTGTGTGTGCCCTCTTTGACCCTGTCTGCCTGTTTTTTTTTTTTGTTGTTGTACTGTACTGCTCTTTGTGTATGTGTGTGTCCTGGCTGTGTGTGTATGTACAGTACTGTATGTAAGTTTGTCTGAAGGCTGATAAGTCTGTCTGTGTGATATCCTATACACTGTCCTATGACTCATCCCCGCCCTCTTCAAAGGGAAAATATGGAGGTTGGCTGCTTAGGATGGAACATTTTCTTGGCGTTTTTCCCAAGTCGCACTCTCTGTTAACCCCTCCTCCCTCCCTTTCTCCTCTCAATCTTTCAACTCTCTCTCTCATGCATGTGTTCTCTGTCAGCTCTTTCTCTCTCGCACACACATGAGGTCTGCTCTCTCTATTTCCATCTCTCTCACCCTCCCCCCTTTCGCACTATCTATCTAAGTCTATCCATATGTCCCATCCCTTTCCACATATATCCCTCTCTTCTCTCTCTTTCTCTCCTACCTCTCATGTCCTTTTCCTCATTCTCCCTGTCTCTCCCTCTACCTCTCGCTCTCTCTCTCTCTCGCTCTCGCTCTAAAAGCCCTCTAAGAGGTTGATAGAATAATCCATTTCATATCTGGGCTGCAGCTGCTGAGCCAGTCTTCTCTAAGCATGCCGCTGATGAGGAGATAAGGTGTGTGCGGCACAGTGCGGTTCTTCGGGAATTTCCATTTGTGTGTACTTCTCTGTAAGCTGGGTGATGTTTTTTGTGTGATTCTGAGTGCATACGTGTCTCAGCGTAATCTTTTGTAAGAGCTGCCATGGTCTCCCTCATAATAATGGGTTAGGTCATAGACATAAGCAGTGTTATGCAATTCTATTTGATCTGTGCCAGTGTCTAAGGGGCTCGAGGTTGTTCTTTGGACAGCCACAGCTCCCCATCTCTCCATCCGTCCCTATATGTCTCATCTAAACTCGTCTCCTTCTCCCTCCTCTCTTCATCCGTCCGTCTGATCTGAACTCTCGCTCTCCCTCTGTTTAAACCCTTCTCCCTCCATCCATTCCTCCTAAACTCTCGTCTCTCACGCCATCTCTCTCTCTCTCTCCCTCTCTTCATCCATCCCATCTAACCCTTCCCCTCTCTCTCGCTCCATGTCAACTCCTCTCTCTCTTCTCTCTGTCCAGGATGTCTCAGTTCACCGATGAGCCTCGCTTCACCATCGAGCAGATTGACTTGCTCCAACGGCTGAGGAGGACGGGGATGACCAAGCCAGAGATCCTCCACGCCCTGGATACCCTGGACAGACTGGACCGCCAGCACGGACACAAGTTTGGACGCCGCCCCCAGACGCAGCCCCAGCCTGTCGGTCAGGGACCGACGTCCAATAGCAATGCTAATATGACGTCGTCTTCCTCGTCCAATAATGTTGTGGCGTCCTCGTCGACGTCCACGGCCGCCACACAGACTGGTTACCAGGCGAATGGGAGTGGCGGGAGTGGTCTGTCGCCGTCACCTAGCAACAACTATGATATGTCGCCGCCCCCTCCGGCGGTTGTATCTGCCCCTGTTGCTTTGGCAGTGGTGGCTCAGAACGGGTGTGGTGGGGTTGGTGGCGGCGGAGAGATTGTTGCCATGACGAACGGAAAGCTGTCTCCACCACGGTTTCCTATCAGTGTTAGTGCGGTTAGTGGTGGCGTGACGGGGAGAGGCTACGGGTTTGAGGCCAGCGAGGAGGAACTAGACGTGGACGACAAAGTGGAGCAACTCATGAGGTGAGGAGGAGTAAACTGAGTCTTATGCCTCGTTCACATGCTAGTCGGAAATAGGAAACTCTGACATTTCCGACTTGGAAACTCATTGAACTCGAGTTTCCCACTTGAAAGTACCAGAATCAACCAATAGGAAGCTCTACGCAAATAACTTGTGTTCATGTGAACTTGGAGGTCCCGAGTGTCGTATAGCACATGAACACAGCGTTATCTGAATAGGTTTACATGGTAGTCAATAGGCACAAAATGGGAACCAAACGAATGACCTTTTGTACTACCTGAACATGTCGGTTTTTGAATGGGTTTGTTCTGAGCTAGACCCCCCAGGCCTGAGTCAAGTGACATCTGTCTATAAACACAGACACCATAAGCAGACACACCGTGACGAAGCAGGGTGATGCTTTTCACATTAAGAAATTAGACTAGAGTGGGATTTACTTAAAAATAACTTTAATAAATACAGACTTGAAACAGGCAGAGTTAAAATGGCTAAAGACCAAGGGAGAGGTGTCAAAGATGCAAACACTCCTCACATCCTCCTCGCTTACACTGAAAACCAGGTGCCTCTCCTGCACCTTTGACCGCCTGCACACAGGCGGTCAGCAGGCGGTTAGCAGGCCAAATTAGCAGGCCTGCACACAGGCGGTTAGCAGGCCAAATTGGTGGGAGGCCAGTCAGTTATCAGTTAACCAATGCTTGTCCAAAAACACATGAACACACAATAGGTTATTAAATGGACAGTTTGGCTTGAAGTGGTTGGAAAGATATCAACTATGAATTGAATAATGGAATATATGCAGGTAACGTTATTATCTGGTTTGCTACATAAAATATGGGCTCTAATATATATATATATATATATATATATATATATATATATATATATATATATATATATATATATATATATATATATATATATATATAATATTATATACACACACACACACGTGTCCTGTCAACCCTGCAGCTGCTCTTTTGTAGTGTGTGCCCAGTGATAAAGGCAGTATTGATTAGATGAAAATGAAATGGAGGGAGAGAAAAGTAGCAGTGGATTTCTGGCAGCTCAGTGCTGCCTGATTCTCCCTCACGTTCTCCATGAAGGGGAATCAATATAAATGTAAATGAGAAGGCAGTGTATCGACAGAAAGACTGTGTGTCTCCAGTGTTCAGCAGGCGCTCCATCACATCAATCAGAACTGCTCTCTCTCCTTCTCTGTTTTGCTATCTCCCTCCGTCTCGCTCTCACTCTCTCTCCCTCTCTCTCTCCCTCTCTCTCTCTCTCTCTCTCTCTCTCTCTCTCTCTCTCTCTCTCTCTCTGCTTTTGTCACATTCACTCTTTCCGTCTGACAATCACACATGCAGCGGCACTTGGTCACACACAGACACACAGACACATTTTCTCTGCCATCACCCATATTCTCCTTGCTTTTCCTCAACCCCTCATATTGGGCTCCCGAGTGGCGCAGCGGTCTAAGGCACTGCATCTCAGTGCAAGAGGCGTCACTGGTTCAAATCCAGGCTGTATCACATCCGGCTGTGATCGGGAGTCCCATAGGGCGGCGCACAATTGGCCCAGCGTCGTCCGGGTTTGGCCGGGGTAGGCCGTCATTGTAAATAAGAATTTGTTCTTAACTGACTTGCCTAGTTAAATAAAAAATAAAATAAATATTTCCCTTTTGATCTTTGCTTCCTCTCCAACGCCATTGTACTTGCTGATCATATCTCCCTCTATCCATGGCTTATCTTCTTCCACTCTTCCTCTCCGTTTCTCTCGCTCGTTCCACAGACATCTCTCACTTCTTCCCTCGTCCTCTCTCTTTTCCTTGAACCGTCCTCTCGTTCGATCTTCCTAGCAAAAGGGAACAATGCTCTTTGTTTTCTCTCTTTCCTCCCTCACACTCTCTCGCTCCTCCCTCCCTCACACTCACCACCTCTCTCTCTCTCGCTCCTCCCTCCCTCACACTCACCACCTCTCCCCCTCTCTCTCCCTCCAGAAGGGACAGTGCCATAATCAAGGAGGAGATCAAGGTGTTCCTGGGGAACAGGCGTATCTCTCAGGCCGTGGTGGCTCAGGTCACAGGTCAGTATGCCCCCTTGTGGCTAACACAGCACATTACACATGGCACTTGACTGTGGGAGTGGGACTGTGGTCACTAGAGTTTGTGTGGATGTAATGAGAAACCGCAAGTACTTCATCCACTGTATATATGCAGTGGCAAGTTAATGAATCCCTCTCTCTGGGCCATCCTCTCTGTCGCTCTTACTTCCTCCCTCCATTTTCTCTCCCTTGCTCCCCCTGTCTCCAGGTATCAGTCAGAGTCGTATCTCCCACTGGCTGCTCCAGCAGGGCTCGGACCTCAGCGAACAGAAGAAGAGGGCCTTCTACCGCTGGTACCAGTTGGAGAAGACCACCCCCGGTAATGCCCACCACCACCACCCCCATGCCCAGACCCCCACCCGGTCCCACCATGCCCCCCACCTCCACCTCCTCCACCCCCAGGCAGACCCCCTTCTGTGCCCCCCCGACCCCCCCACCCTCAGCCTCCTCCCATCTGTCCAGTCCCTCTTCAGTTGTTCCACTCGTTCCATCCACTATTAGAGGACTCTCTCGAAGACCCTGTCCAAACTAGAGGGGTTATATGATGAGAGCTGATGGGTGCATCTATGAACTATTTGTTGATATTCTCGGGCTAGATAATAGTGATGGCCCTTCCAAATCCACCCTTATGTATCCCTGAACTGTTGTTTTGGCCCAATGCAATCCACTTTTCTAGGGGGCGCTCATGCCAAATCTGAGTGTGTTTATTTGTAGTCACTCCATGTGACTACACTACCCACATGCCGTCTTGTGCCCCCTCAGTTTCAATGGGCATACAGTGCTTTGAAAAGGTATTCAGACCCCTTGGATTTCTTTGCATTTTATTGTGTTACAAAGTGGGATTAACATTTGATTTAATTGTTAGTTTTTTTTTGTCAACAATAATAAAAATGAGAACTACAATATGGTCGTTGCATAAGTATTCAGGCCCTTTGTTTGGACAAGCCTAAATGAATGACTTAAATGACAGAGGAATACAAGTATACAGAACACAAATATTTCAAAGCATGCAACAAGGCACTAAAGTACTAAAGTAATACTGCAAAAGAAAAACATGGAAATGGAAAACACTATTTGGCCTAAATGCACACAACCTTATGTTTGGGGCAAATCCAACACCACATCACTGAGCAACTCCCTCCTTATTTTCAAGCATGGTGGTTGGTGGCGGCATCATGGTGTGGGTGTGTTTCACATCGGCAAATACTGAAGTTTTTCAGGGTAAAAAAAAATAAAATAAAACCGTGATGGAGCTTAAGTACAGGCAAACTCCTCGAGGAAAACCTGCTTCAGTCTCTGAGAGGAATTCACATTTTCAGCAGGACAATAACCAATAACAAAGTCAAATCTACACTGGAGTTGCTTACAAAGATGACCGGGAGTGTTCCTGAGTGGCCAAGTTACAGTTTTGACCTAAATCTGCGGAAATACTTGAAGAATGCTTTCTAGCCATGATCCCCAACGTCTTGACAGAGCTCGAAGAATTCTGAAAACAAAAAATGGAAAAAATAGCCAAATCCAGGTGTGTAAAGCTCTTTGAGAATTACCCAAAAGACCCAAAACAATAATCGCTGTGAAAGCGGTTTCTAACATGTATTGACTCCGGGTGCTGAATACTTATACAACGACTATATGAGTTATTTCAGTTTGATCCATCTCTAACATGTCATTGACATTCGAGTATTTTGTGGTTGTTGACAAAATAACTGAAATCCAGCTTAATCCCACTTTAACACAAACATGTGAAGAAATCCAAAAGGGTATGAATGCTTTTTCAAGGCACTGTAGCTACTCTGCAGACACACCCCATGCAGTATTGAAGCCTCCCCCACCCCCCCCCAAAATGTTCCATTCACAGTATTTGTCCCGTCCAATTCTCTGAGCTGTTACGTCCCATTTCAACCCCCCCCCCTGCAACCTGTTTCTGCCCCTACAACCCCATTGTCTGTCTATGACTCCTTCCTGTGTCCAGATGTGTCACTTCCCATTTTCTGTGTCCCTCCCTACCCTCTGGGCACAGCAGCCAATAAGCTATCACAGCCGCAAATATTCAAATACTCATTATTGGCTGGTGTATAATGAGTAGTAGTAGTACTTGTAGTTCTATCGCTACGATGTCGCTAAGACAATTGAGTAGAAATGTAAAGTGCTTTAAGCACGGTATAAACCTCATTTAATATGTTATGACGATGACTATAGCTAGGCCTTAAAGAGTACTGGTGTGTGACTGTATAACCATGGTGACAAAACTGTTTTTTTTTAATAAAAAGCAAACTTGTGAAATCACACCGGCCTCACCTCTCTGTCTGTGTGGAGGGGAGGGTGTAGTGATGAGCCCTGGTGGACTGTGTATGTCACAGCACCTATAGACGACTGCTGTATTAGCTGGATACGGCAGGGCTACTCCCATCCGGGCCTCCAGCTCTGCAGTACTGCCGGTAAAGTGTTCTTTATTTTAGGGTCTCAGTCGGGGTCTCAACTTACTGTTGAGAGTTAGAATAATAGAACACACAAGGTGCAATTTCAAAATTTGGTTGTGCATCAGCAGTTACTCAATTAGCCCATGTCAGCTAAATGTTTTTAGATTGGCAAATTAGTCTAGCGCTCAGGTAAACTTAAGCATTGTCGAATTACCGACCGGGATGGGGCCCAGTGATCATCTGTTTATCATATTAAAAACCACAAAAATGTGCCTCCACCATATGGCAAAATGTGTAGAATTGCAGGAAATTTGCTGTAAAACTGCAATTTTTATAGTTTTTTTTTGTGGCCCCATCAAAGTTGCCCATCCCTGATCTAGACAGCAGATTTCAACATTTATTTTAGTTCCAATCAAAAGCATGTATAGGTGTGAGTCAAATAAAATTGAGTCAGAAAAAGACCCAGGAAGCACAAGTAGCATCTAGGATGTTAATCTTTTAAAACATCCATTGACTGTTTCAAGGTGTTCCTGAGTTTCAACATCTTCATATGGACACAGTCCCAATCCACCTCTCCCTACATCTCTACATTTTATCATCAGAATGCTGTATGTGTGTTACAGCTACAGGCCGTATATAAGGCTTACAGCCATCATTGTTCATTAGGATAGTGCTATTGATCTATGCTGAAAACACTACCGCTCTTTGTATAGATGAGTCCTAATTTCCATACATGCACACCACACAGTCGCAATATAACACTTAATTCTTCTAAGAAATAAGGTGCTGAATCCTTTTCATAAAATGCACTCCATCAACTACTAAAGGAGAGCGCACTCCAAATAGTAGATGTCTGATGTTCACTTGATACAATCTTGGTTACGTGAGGGTTGTCTCCATGGTGACATCACGGTTGTGTCTACAGGTGCCACTCTGACGATGCGGCCCGCCCCCACGTCTCTGGAGGATGTGGTTGAGTGGCGGCAGACTCCGCCCCCTGTAAGCTCCACCCCCGGGAGCTTCCGTCTGCGCCGAGGCAGTCGGTTCACCTGGAGGAAAGAATGTCTGGCTGTGATGGAGAGGTGAGGAGGAGAAAGGGGAGTGATGGAGAGAGAGTTGAGGAGGGAGGGAGGGAGATTTGGTGAGTTGTTATAATCTAGATAAAGGCTGAGAGATTGGGGAAAGCAGCAGATTTGCCGTTAGATTTGGAGGAATGTGAATGTTGCCTAATAAATGATGTTGTGGTTATTTGTTATTTCCCAGTTACTTCAATGACAACCAGTACCCTGATGAAGCTAAACGAGAGGAGATCGCTAACGCCTGCAACGCTGTCATCCAGAAACCAGGTGAGAACCAGCAGGAGGAAAACATGGAAAAACGAAAGAGGTACATACTTATGTTGAATATTAATTATGGAGTAAGGACACTTGAATATGGTGCGTGCGTCTGTGTGTGCAGGGAAGAAGCTGTCTGATCTGGAGAAAGTCACGTCTCTGAAGGTCTACAACTGGTTTGCCAACCGCCGTAAGGAGATCAAGAGACGCGCCAACATAGGTAACGTTTACGACCCCTCGGGGGTGGGGGGGGGGGGGTCGAGTGAGTGTGTATGAGAGTGTGTGTGCGTACGGCTCAGATATGTTATGGAGAAGTTTTTATTTTTTCGAAGAAGAAGCAGCAATCCTGGAGAGTCATGGGATCGACGTCCAGAGTCCTGGAGGACACTCCAACGGCGATGACATTGAGGGGAATGACTTCCCTGACCAGGTAACCACCCCTAACAAGATGGAATGGTCCAGTTCTCTGCAAATCGTGTATCTGACAGCCAAGACATTCTACCTTTTTATAGGGGTGCTCTATCATACACATGAGAGAGATCATCCCTGAGAATGTAAAATGGTTTAGCCGATATCCACAGCGGTCGTTTTTGCGGTGTTAGAGGTGGAAATGCGTTAGACTGGTCAAATCCACTAGCGACTCTTGGCACTATACTTAAAGCAGACATTGTCATTGACTGCACGCATTAAGAAAAATCCCAGTTCGAACATTAGAATATGAGATGTAATCTACACCTAGATTAGGCTGATAGAAATCCTCATTTTTGTTGAATCATTTTCAATTTGAGCATCATTATTTCTCTATATAGGATAGACCTTCTCGTTCTGAACTTCTAAGGCGAGTGGGACGGGTGTGGCTTCGTGACAATGATCAAGAGTAGCTGCGCACCAATTAGACAGCTCCAAAGCAGTTACACCTTCGAAATCGAAACCAAAACATCAGCTATGCGGGTGTCGGCTATCGCCAGTTCACACTTGATCTGAGTCAATCTAGGCCCTAGTCTCATCCAGTTTGGATCCCGTAGTCAAGACCATTCTGCCTTCATACGGGTGGTTTAACATATTGCCTCTTGTTTTCCTGCAGGGCTGTGAAGCCCCTCTGTTTGAAAAGAGAGCTGTTACCAGACCCTTCAGTCGACTAGACCTGTCCTCTCCCACACAGGTATGTATACTGCTATGAGACGTTGTATTGCATTGCATATCCATACTGTACTCCATATTTGGTACAGAATTTTTTTCTCTATACCAAATCTGTGAGATGGGTAGTTAACCAAGAAGTAGGGGGAAAGAACGCCTTATAATGTTCATGTAATTGTCCATGCTAACCAGTTGACGTCCATAACCGAACAAGGGTGCATCTCACTCTGAAGCGGATTCTCCATCTGAAAACACAGGATAGTGGAAAGCAACATCGTAGACTTTGCTTTTACCTATCCATTTCTTTCAGGTCAGTGTGTAGGTCCGGGGTCTCGAACTCAAGGGTGGGCCAAATATGGTCCGTGAACCGATTTTAATGCAGCCTGTGGTATTGCTTAGTAAATGCGCCCTGCAGTTGTCTCAGGGTTGAAGACCACAGCTTTAAATTAGTATGATGTGTAAACACGACCCTTGACTCCTCCCCCTCTTGCGGTTGCAGGTGCCCACCCTGCTGCCCAGCTGGCTGGCGGCTTGGCCCGGCTCGGGCAGGGGGGGCTTGGCTGCCCAAAGGGCTAGCTCTCTGATTGGCCGCTCCTTGCTCTCTGGGTGGGGTCTCGCTCAGGGGGCGGGGATGGAAGGTTCCAGACTGACAGGTGTGTCCTGGTCTCCCCCCTCCCCCCAGGATGATGACTCCACCAATCACAGCAATGCCCTGGAGCACCAGGATCCCATCGCCCTTGCCGTGGAGATGGCGGCCGTCAATCACAGCATCCTCGCCCTGGCAACGCAGGCGGGGGGAGGATTGGCCCTGGGCGGGACAGGAAGTGACATCAAAACAGAGGTGCTGGACGACTAGGGATGAGAGAGAAACATGTAATTCTGTGTTCAGAATCAAATGGGAAGGTGGTAATTACCAGTTGTGAAGTCGCAAAAACGTGTTGGATGCATTCACGCGCTTTGAACTCGTTGAGAAACGTACAGCTATAATGCTTGTAAACAAATAGGTGTTCAAAAAACATTAATAACTATAAAAAGCAATGTTTTGTTGTTGCATTTAACTGCCAAAAATGCTGTTATCGAAGTAATTTCCTTAGGTGACGTCAGAGTTCAGGAATGATGGACGGGTTTCCCATTAGCAGCTACCAGTCAGTCGTATATGGTAAATACCACATTCCCACTTGGTTATGAACGTAGCATATGATTGTGTGTGCGCACGAGCGTGCGTGCACGCGAGGATGAGGCTATAGTAGAGTAGGAAAAATATTTGTTGGGAGCAAGTAGAGCTTGTTGGAACATTATACTGTAAATGATGACCAAAAGTAATGCATAGGCTTAGAGGCTGTCCAAGCTAAGGTAACAGGCCTCCCCTTACCTCTACCTCCCCATTTCCTAACCCCTTTAGACTGTTCTAGAGGTATTGTGTTGGGAGGCCTGGCCCTAAAGTTGTCTATGAAACAGTCATACAGTGTATGTACAGTGTGTGAGGTATATTATGCTCTTGTCTGTGTGACTCTAAAGAATCAGAATAGGTTATTATGGAACCCTGGACACCTCCCTCTGAGCATAGAGGGCTCCTGCCTTGGCATCCTGATTTTGGCACCTTCTTCCCCCAACGTGCGCAGTATGCTATTTGATTCCTTGACTCCTCGCTTACTCCGTCTTTCTTCTCCACCTCACCCAGACATATTCTCTTTCTATGTATAGTCTTCCCTTTGGCTTTGCCTCTTACACTGTCTGTTCGCCCCTCCCTTTTCCCTCTCATCTGTCTGCCCCTTTTCATTTGTCTCCCTCTTCGGCAGTATAAGGGAGAGAGAGGTGAGGGTTCTCAACAGGCCTCTGTAATCCCTAAAATGTATAAATATATCGCCTTGTTGTAGCACTACCTAAGCTGGATAGGTTTTAAAGCAAGTGAAAATCAGACATTCATTATGTTATTGCTTGAGAGAGAGAGGACTCGTGCAAGCTAGTGAAAGGGGCCATACGTGGTTGTTATGGGGGTAACTATAAGCATATTGAAGCTGTACCCAAACCATTTGTTTTTAGCTTTTAACCGTAGCTTAGTCTGTTCCCTTAAATTAAGGTGTCATAATCATGTTCCCCAGTTGAGAGAAAATGCGTTACTACACTGCTCAAAAAATGAAGGGAACACTTAAACAACACAATGTAACTCCAAGTCAATCACACTTCTGTGAAATCAAACTGTCCATTTAGGAAGCAACACTGATTGACAATAAATGTCACATGCTGTTGTGCAAATGGAATAGACAACAGGTGGAAATTATAGGCAATTAGCAAGACACCCCCAATAAAGGAGTGGTTCTAAAGGTGGTGACCACAGACCACTTCTCAGTTCCTATGCTTCCTGGCTGATGTTTTGGTCACTTTTGAATGCTGGCGGTGCTTTCACTCTAGTGGTAGCATGAGACGGAGTCTACAACCCACACAAGTGGCTCAGGTAATGCAGCTCATCCAGGATGACACATCAATGCGAGCTGTGGCAAGAAGGTTTGCTGTGTCTGTCAGCGTAGTGTCCAGAGCATGGAGGCGCTACCAGGAGACAGGCCAGTACATCAGGAGACGTGGAGGAGGCCGTAGGAGGGCAACAACCCAGCAGCAGGACCGCTACCTCCGCCTTTGTGCAAGGAGGAGCACTGCCAGAGCCCTGCAAAATGACCTCCAGCAGGCCACAAATGTGCATGTGTCTGCTCAAACGGTCAGAAACAGACTCCATGAGGGTGGTATGAGGGCCCGATGTCCACAGGTGGGGGTTGTGCTTACAGCCCAACACCGTGCAGGACGTTTGGCATTTGCCAGAGAATACCAAGATTGGCAAATTCGCCACTGGCGCCCTGTGCTCTTCACAGATGAAAGCAGGTTCACACTGAGCACATGTGATAGACGTGACAGAGTCTGGAGATGCCGTGGAGAACGTTCTGCTGCCTGCAACATCCTCCAGCATGACCGGTTTGGCGGTGGGTCAGTCATGGTGTGGGGTGGCATTTCTTTGGGGGGCCGCACAGCCCTCCATGTGCTCGCCAGAGGTAGCCTGACTGCAATTAGGTACCGAGATGAGATCCTCAGACCCCTTGTGAGACCATATGCTGGTGTGGTTGTCCCTGGGTTTCTCCTAATGCAAGACAATGCTAGACCTCATGTGGCTGGAGTGTCTCTGCAGTTCATGCAAGAGGAAGGCATTGATGCTATGGACTGGCCCGCCCGTTCCCCAGACCTGAATCCAATTGAGCACATCTGGGACATCATGTCTCGCTCCATCCACCAACACCACATTGCACCACAGACTGTCCAGGAGTTGGCGGATGCTTTAGTCCAGGTCTGGGAGGAGATCCCTCAGGAGACCATCCGCCACCTCATCAGGAACATGCCCAGGCGTTGTAGGGAGGTCATACAGGCACGTGGAGGCCACACACACTACTGAGCCTCATTTTGACTTGTTTTAAGGACAATACATCAAAGTTGGATCAGCCTGTAGTGTGGTTTTTCACTTTAATTTTGAGTGTGACTCCAAATCCAGACCTCCATGGGTTGATAAATTTGATTTCCATTGATAATTTTTGTGTGATTTTGTTGTCAGCACATTCAACTATGTAAAGAAAAAAGTATTTAATAAGAATATTTCATTCATTCAGATCTGGGATGTGTTATTTTAGTGTTCCCTTTATTTTTTTGAGTAGTGTATTTTAAGATTTCCAATGCACCCTTGATTGGCAATGTCCCTATCACAGGAGGCTGCTGAGGGGAGGAAGGATCATAATAATGTCTGGAATGGAGTAAATTGAAAGGTATCAAACTCATGGACCATGTGTTTGAAACCATTCCGTTCCAGCCATTATTATTAGCCCATCCTCTCCAATTAAGGTGCCAGCGGCTGCCTGTGGTCCCTATTATTCTTAGTATTGGGAGTAATGCAAACACTTCTTTTTCTATCCTTTATATGCCATGATGTCTTCAACACAAGCTGTTATCCAAGATACTTTCTTTTAAATTGTATTTTCTCTTTTAAAAATAAGTCACTTTATGGGAGTAGCTACTATGGGGTTGAGTTTCCTGCCCTCGTAGCTTATTGGTCGTTCTGAGTGATTGACAGACCAGGCAAGCAATAGGAGGAAGATAGACTGATCTGGTTCAAAAGTTAAGGGGTCAAGTGTTAGGTCTACCTTTCCTTATAAGCTAATGAATAACCTTTTTTTTTACCTTTAAAAGGGGTAGTTCAAATTCAAGTTGACCAGATTCAAACGTGATTTTGTTGTGTAGGTTCCTGTTATGATGAAATCAGTAGACCTCAATCCCAAACTACTGAAAAACGTTCTCCTTGCCAGTTCCACACAACAGTCATGGTGGGATATGGTCCCAGTTTATTGTTAGACCACTTCTGAGCAGGGCTTGGAACCAGTTCAGGGAACAGAAACAACAAACAGAACCCGAACGAAAGCGATCTATACTGTTATTTTAAAACCATGGGATCCGGCTAATAATGCTATTTTACGTTCCATTCATTTTTTCTGTCGCGCAACAAACCGCCTATGTAAAGCACTCACTCTGTCATTAAGAAACTTATTCCGGTGTCTGCCTCCCTGCCAGCTGAAAATCTTTGCCAGTGTGCGTGTCCCCATCCGAAGTATTGTTTACTGTAGCCAACTGAGGTTACAAGTGTGATTCAGAAGGAGGGAGAGCGATTTGTAATTCGAGAAGAATGGATTAACCTGTTCATTGCTGGTTATCACGTTTCACATTGGATTTATTAACTACCAAAAGGTAAGATGTGTTTTTATTTTAATTCTGGTGCCGCTCTTCACACACAAGCTTGTTAGCTAGCTCTGGTCCAACATTAAGCCAACTCTTTGAAAATAAAAGTTCCTCCATAGATGCCACTCCTCCACATGTATAATTATGTGGGCCTAATTCAGATAATGCATGTCATAAGATGCCCAGCGCTTCAAGCCACCCCCCCCCCCCCCACGATTTCAGAAGTTTAAAAAAAGAACAGAAAGAACGACATTAAAAAGTAAAGTTTTTTCCCGTTCAAACCTCTGTGGGAACAGAGGAACGCAACAGAAAATATGGTTCTGTTCAGAATTAAACTAATAAATAATTGGTTCCAACCCCTGCTTCTGAGGTATTGAGATGTTTGGCAAACGTTAGTGTCTCGTGACATACTGTTAGCTGACCAAGTTGCAGAGATGACTCACAATTGATGTTTGGGTGAACTGTCCCTTTTAGTAGGCCAATATATATTAAATGACAGCCAAGCTGTCCTGTTTCTGCTGCTTCCTAGGTTCCACTAACACCTAGTGCTTTGTTCTGTATCAAATATGTATCTTACAAGATAAGACTATTCTAAAGACTGAGGCAGGAAAAAAAACATTTTATTTTCGATTTGTTACTTAAATCTTTCCATGTGTAAAACTCTGGCAAGCAGAAATGTATAGTATGAGATTAATCATTAAATGCTTAGTTTTTTTTCTTTTTGAAATCATGTTTGTTTTTCCATTTTGATATGCAGTGGGCCCGATTCAGACTTCATAAATGTACGCCTTTCCTAAGCACTTCTCAGTAGTTGGTATTTAGACTTACCTTTTATGCAGGTGCATAAAGGGCTTTTCAGGCGTGGTTCCCTTGTGCACACTGAATACATTTAACTCAACTGCTGAAAACCCTCCCACTTTCTGGCCAGCTGATTTTCTCTTGGAGTTTTCAGTCAATAGGGTTTTCAGTACATTTATCTAAAGCCATAACTTTAAATTTGACAGACTCACTAGAACAGGGATGGGCAACTCCAGTCCTTGGGGGGCATGATTGGTGTGACACTTAACACACCTGACTCCAATAATCAAGATCTTCAGTTTAGAATGCAATTAGTTTATTCAGCGTGTTGTTTGTTAGGCATGGGCAAAAAGTGACACCACTCTGGCCCCCGAGGACTGGAGTTGACCATCCCTGCACTAGAATATATGGATCGATGAAAGGCCATGTAAATACATGCATATTAATCTCATTTTCAGCACCAATCGGTAGATTTAAAAATACTCTGATCTTGTGTATTATTTAGGGTTAGGAAAGTATTTATAAATAATAACAGGTTTGGAGAGCCTTTAAGCATGATAGGTTGGTGAATCAAAAATAGTCGTAAATATTCATCCTGAAAGTTGCCATATTCAATTGTTCAATCCATTAAATATTGGAAAGTGTAGAATAGGGGGAATAAAGTTACATTTATGCACGCATAACTCGGGTCTGAGTCGGCCCCAAACTACCGTGTTTTTCATTGCCCTATTGTACTCTATCATCAAAGGCAAAACTTATCCTTCAGGTTTCTGAGCTCTTTACTAGTCTCTCGAGACTGTTTAACAATTGTTAACGCCATATCAAGTAGCGAGCTAGCACAAGATTTGGTTCTTTGGCATCACCCAGAATTTGATGAATCTGTCAAATCTACAAATTAAATTGGTACTGTATACAAAACCAGGTGAAAACATCTTTGCTAAAGGACTGCTACTCAATAATGACCATTAACCTCTGTGGGAGGGGTTTTGCCTTTAAAACTGTGAGGGAACAGCTATTGCCAGTCCTCATTCATACATAATGTGAATACATGAAATAACAAATATTCTAGAAGATGAAATGAATATAAATTATTGAAATCACTGTTGTATCAGAATGAAATAGTTAAACGAGTCCTGTTATCTTCTATTTCAGAATTTAGTGCCTTTTTTGGACAGTAGACTGTTCTGTAATTAATATGTAGAAATCTATATGCCTTTTGTTGCATTTGTTTGAAAAACATTTTGTTAACTTGTTTATTTTAGTATTGTACCTACTAAAGAATAAAGAAAGATGAACAATGGGTCTGTGTTTTGTGATCAACTAAAGTCTAGCTCTCAATGTGTATCAATTGGCATCAGAAGCTCAAATTAGCATTCTGCACTTAATGATGGAAGATTAGTCTCGTAAAAAAAACCTGCAGATGATACAAATCTGTAAATCAATTCATTTTTTTTTTATTCTTTCCTTTACAGGGAGATAATTGTCCAGACAATAAAAAAGAAAATTATAAATGCATTATAATAAATGATTATTCTTTGGATTTCAGCAGAGAATTAAATTAATCAAAATCCAAACTTGTGCCCAGATTTTTAAGTCTTTATATATACACATACATACATACACCCATTCGCTCCCACAGATATAGTGAAATAATACACTTCATGACAACTGGCAGAACAGAATCAGATACGCAAATCAGTGAGGACTATTATTGATAACTCAAGACTCCAGGACGAGGCACAGACCAGAGCTGGTCTCAGGTCAGTCAGTATGTCTAAAATGGCACCCTATTCTCTATGCACTACAGGAATATAATACTATAGGGTGCCATTTCAGAAGCAACCGTTGTAGAAGAAGAGTTGCACAAACAGTCTGAAGATCCGGCCCAATTCCATTTCTGTCCCTTACCGCTTTAGTGTTGAACACCTGAGCGATGGGAGCTCAGCACAGAAATGGAATGTTGCCGGTGAGAGTTGGGGGTAAAGAGGCGCTACTCTAGTTGATGTCTGTGTTAGGGAAAACAGACAAGTTCCCCATTAGAATCCTCTACTGACATGAGCTTCCATTGGCACATTGGCCAGCGCCCGACTTTGTACAGTGGTAGTTTGTGGTCCACTGCTGGCTATGGACAAGCCAAATGTAGTGTGAAGGAACAGTCTAATATTACACAGGTTTCTAGTTATGGATTCTCGCCTTGCCAGACTTGGTAGTCTGGAGAAAGCCGAAGATGGAGGTTTTTAGTTATTAAACCCAGAGAGGGACAGACAGATTGACGTGAAGACTGACTGAAGGCCACGTAAAGGCAGGTGTCATATTGCTCTGAGCCTGTGTTGCCATAGATAGAGAGATATAGGATATGTATATATTGGAAAGGAAGATAAACAAATATACTCTTGAAATCCCCCCCCCGGGCCTTGCTTATTCTTTAAAACACAGAGCATGCCTTCTGTGGAATGATACGGTAACTATGGATATATCCTTAATCAAGTATAGACAGTCTAACAGTCAAACTCAATAGAAAACGTGGTTCTGAGCGCGTCCATGATGATGAAATGAAGTACTTATGACACGTGCTAGTCTGAACTAGGAAACTCCACATCTCGTTAAAGAACTAACAGTTGGAAATACAAACCGGTAAAAGCTACTGAATAATGAAATGGGTTTGAATCAGAGCTACTTGTGTGTCTCTGACTTCCTGATGAGAGAGTATGAGAGAAAGAAAGAGCGAGGCACGGAAATAAAGAACTAGATAAGCCTAAAGTGATCTTAACCACTTTTCGGTCTCTGTGCAAAGAAGTGTGGACACGACAAAACTGAGGCCAAATCCATCCAATACACTATGGCTGCGTTTACACAGGCAGCCAAATTCTGATCTTTTTCATTTTCAGAGCTGATCTGATTGGTCAAAATACCAATTAGTGGGAAAAAAAGATTAGAATTGGGCTGCCTGTCTAAACACAACCTACCTGCTCTCACAATCTTCATATAACACACATCTACTGTACGACACGCACATACCCTCAAACTCAATTCCATTCCTTATATTAGCACAATGATGATCACTCGGTTAAAAGCTCGACACCAACTCAACCATGACAAACAACTTAAAAAAAACACCCTAGCTCTGCTAACAGCAACGTAATGGGTCTGAGCGAATCGGGTAAAGTACTTAAGGCAACCATGACAAATAAAACACTTGCTCATTCCATCTACTAGACTATATCTCCCAACTGGCCAGTCATCGGCCCATTGACAACTCCTCCTTACTCGGTCCCATCTCAAGTGGTGTTTAAGGCTAAAAATCAAGACTATAATCAAGATTAACTCCCGATAAGGACTTATAATACCAATGATCAGATCACTTTACAGTTATATTACAGTTGCTATAGCAGCATCATTCCTCATAGAATTACTTGTGCAATCAATGTTTTTCAGTATAATTTAAAAGGCTTAGTCTTTTTCACATGATAAAGGCATATGTCAACCATTACAATATATATATGTCATAGCAAATTTAGACCTTTCTTAAATGGCATAGCGTTGGGGCGACGGGGTATATCTTACAGATAGATCATTTATGCTTGCTGAATGGACTAGTGTTAAAAGGTATAGTCATAACAAAATGACATTGTTCATAGACTGGTTACAGGGTGAGGAAACAAGGTATGACAGCAATCCATGCTTTGGTTTAGTTTCCCTGGCACCGTTTCCACATGTTAGCATTTGTGGCACAAATTCCATTCAAGTCATGGGATCGATAAGAGCGTTTGTTGCGCATCATGTACATAACATTTTATAAGAGACTTTATTGAGTTTCACAAGCAATTGTAGATACTGATGATTTGGATATGTGCAAAGAATGCTAATATGGGATTAAAGCATGGGTTGTTGTCATGCCTTGTCCATAGACTGCTTACAGGGTGAGGAAACCAATGTGTAATGTTGGAATTTGGGTGAAGTTTCCCTTTAACACACATTGAGTCCTGTCAGAGCTTGTGACTCAGCTCACTAGGTGAGAGCGCACAGTTTCTTTTAATGAAACTGCTGTCTAATGAAAATTATTTACGAGGGATCAATTAAACATAAATTAAAACTCCATAGTGTCCCTCATTACACATCCTTCAACTCTCAACCTGGAATTTGCATTCAAACAAATTTGCTCCTAAAGCTTTGAAACTATATTTTAAAAAAAATAATATGCTTCCACATTCTTGATTCCCTTCATCTCCCAAAGTCATTGAGTCAGTACGTACATTTCAGACCCCATTTACAGATCTGTATCTAAAAATAACAGGTGAGCGCATGCGTAGAAGAGATGTTCCCCCAAACACAAATCAAAGACCAGCTTCCATCCAACTTCCGCTCCACACGTTACATGACGTTAAACATTGATACAACGTTACACAACACCAGCAGTACAGTCCAGCACACACACCATACATATATGCCACTGCTACTTCCTCAAACAGTTCTAAAACCATAGGCACCCATTTCTTCTAACACAGATCACTAGAGTCACCACCAAACTAGGGATAAACCTCTACTGTGCAAAATCTCCTCCCTATGAGCAAAATATGTATTTTTGACCAATTTTGCACACTGGGCTTCTTCTCATAATGGAACCATCTTTCAACCTACTTCTCCACTTACAATTTAAAACCACGTCATCATAACAACGATGCTTCACCTTTCAGATTAGCCGAAAACATGCACACACACACACAGTTTTTTTGTCCACTGTACAACATTGCCATGGGTAAATTCGGCCTTTAAGGGCCAAACTTCTAAAACACACACACAGGCGCACCCACATACACGTTCATGTCCACTCTGCAGTCCCTGAGATCACCTTACACAAGGCATTCTCATCAAAGTTCAACAGAGGGTGAAAATCTAATAAAACCCACTAACAAATATATTACAACGAAAAATAAACTCATCATGAAGGCACATTCTGGAAGAATCAATCATTTCAGATAAATGACTCCACATGTGGGAAACGGATATAGTAACTTTTTAGTAAATTAGTAAACGGGGACAGTTCCATTGAAAAAGAGGGGTGTGTGTAAAATGGACAGTTCCATTGAAAAAGAGGGGTCGGGGGTTCCAGTCCAAGTCTGGTGGAATAGAGCCTCATTCGTTCAGAAGGATTCTTGAGGTGACCAGTTTGATGACATCAGAAAAAGTTATGTCATCACTATGGATCCTGAACCTTGGCCCGAGAAGAAACATTCTCCATTGGTCGCCCCGTGATTCACTTCATACAGACAGCAGCACTCTGTATAGTCACACTTCAGGTGCTGTGGAACCATTCAGGTGCTGTGCCCAATCCATGCCACAGGGGGCGCCAACAGTGCTGCGTCCAGATAGGGAGACAGCGCACCAGGAGCAGGTTGAGTAAAAGTCTTCCCTATTGAAATGAATCCAGACAGATCCCTATGGGTGTTTCCCTGTAGTGAGACAGATGCATGGCCAGTCAAGCCAACACAGGATCAGCCTGTATTCATCAAATGTATTCATAAAGCCCTTTTTATATCAGCAGATGTCACAAAGTGCTGACACAGAAACCCAGCCTAGCATCTCTTGGCCAGGAGAGGGCACAGTACTGATGTAGTGTTGCCAAGCTGTGGGTGGATGGTGGGTAGGGGACAGGGACCGTTGTTACATTAGATGTGGTAGTATTGCATAGTTAGGGAGAAATTGATAGGAGTCTGAGGGAGACAGAGGCTTAGAAACAGGATAAAAAGAATGTGTGGGTTTTCTAGTTGATCCGAGCCAGGAGACAAAGTGGTGTGAGGATTAAAAGTCTCTCCCACCCAGGCCTGTTTCTCTCCAGTTCAACTGCTCCAGGACTTGCGGTTCTCCCCTCTCCTGTTAGTGGACTCTCCCCGTAAAACGGGTTGGTAGCACTCGCCACTGCGGCGATTCTCCAGGTTCCATTTGGTGGAACGGTCCCGTCTGAACACTCGGTCGGGACGCACCAGGACGCCGTAACCAGGGTTACAGCGGAAGTAGTGGTGCCCGCCTACGGAGCCGTCGTTCTTACCTGGAGAGAGGGGAAGGAAGGAGAAAGAGGAGGGAATAAGGTTTAGTACTTTGAATTTCCTAAACACTGCCTACTTTGATGTGTATGCATACGGACAAGGACAGGGCCCTCTACGTTTTCAGGTTACTTCCTTAAATTCCATTGCTTATGATGTCATTATGTTAAGTCATGCGATTCCTTTGTGAACAGTAAACACACACCTGAGGGCGAGTCGAGCTCCACCCCGACCCATACGCCCTCTGCGAACTTCGTGTTGCCCACGTAGCGCACCGTCCCGCCCTTATTGGCTCCCACCGACACGCACGCCCCTTCTCTCAGCCAGTCAGGCAAAACGAAGTCGCGACCGCGGTCCTCATTGTCCAGGATGATCTCCAACCTCTCCAGACTCCCTTGTCCTCCTCTTCCTCCCTCCTCCTCCCCAAGGACACGCTCCTGCAACGACTTCAGGTCCGACGTGCACACCCTCTGCACTGAGAAGGGCTTGTTGCCTGTCACCACGCTGTTGACGTTGGAGCCGGGACCGGTGGTGGCCATTTTGTTTTCGTACTGAGGAGATGCAGCAGTAACACCGTTCCGGTCAGCTCGCTGCTGCAGATGGGTTCTGGGTAATGTAGTTTCAGGAGCACTACTCCCCTTCAGCCTCACCCCTGCCTCTAGGAGGGTGAGGGAGGAGGATGGATGGAGGGGGGTGGTGGGGTGGTCGCCGCCGGCAGAAACCTCGGACAGGGTTGCAGAGGAAACGCTAGTGGAGAAGTAGCCACTGGAGGCCTCGCTGATGGGGCTGAGGGGGTAGTCATGCGGGTCATGCTGGGAGGACGGAACAGGAGTGGCTTCAGGAGACTCCGACCACCTGTCATTGGTCAGGGCCGGGATCAGGGCTGTCCTCGCTACCATAGCAACCTACGGGGAATTGACGGCAATGGCAATCACACCTCAGACAGGGATTTAAGAATTATTCAACCCAACTCAAGACTGACCGGAGCAAACCATGACATCATACTGCCTGCCTATCGTTACCACCTCGACCACCACCATCATCCTCGTAATGAGATTCTCAGATCCACTAGCTTACTACCAACCATAGCTTCATATTACAGTCAATACCACAGAAATATAATTCACTCACTCTATTTATATGGTCAATATACTGTCTCAGCCTGAAGAATGGTTGTAAATCTCTAACCAACTCAAACTAGACTGATGT